>NC_134551.1:42804906-43110932 GCF_025594145.1 Primulina tabacum
CCAAGAATGCATCCTCTTCACCTTGACATAATAGATTTAGCTTGCCATAAGCTTACTTTTGATCAAAAATAAAATATCACTCATAGTTGAGAACATGAAAGAAAATATATTGGAACTTAGAACTTTGATACACACTCACACTATATTTTACAATGAGATAGAATGATTCTCAAGCTAGCACAAGGCCTCTATTTATAGGCCAAATGAGAGAAAGGGTCAAAATTTTTATTAATGCAATGTAGTTGCAATAGTATTCTTTGTCTCCTCCAAGTTCAATTCCATGTCCCTTCTTTCAATGCTTTGTTCCACGAATTTAATCACCGAATTTGACTCTGCTCAAAACAAAAAACATCTGGGGAATTGTCTATAGATGAATTTGGCCACTTGGTTCATCTCATTTGGTTAAATATTGAAATAATTATGATTTTTTTACTATATGCTGGTTATAGTAAAAGTAAATTTGTCCTCCTTTTGATATTTGCACAATTTGATCATCTTAATGAATTTTTTAGGCAATCATGTCTTCTGCAAAGTTGTATATAATTTCTCAAGGATTCCAAACATGTTTGAGTCACCTCCATTTGAATTTTCTAGCTTGAGTTATCATTATTTTACCAACACGTAGAAAACCTGAAAATAAAACATATTTAGTAAGACAATTAAATATAAACAAACAATACTAAAATAACATAATTTTATAATTTTAATGAAACTTAAATTTTAAAATACATGTTTTAACATATAATAAATTATTAATTTTAAGTTTCATCAGTCCACCTGAGAAGGGAAAGAAGCGTTCTTTCCAATGTCCCAAGAAGAACGTACCCTTGAAGACGCAAGCTTCGAATCCCGTTGTGGCAGCCACACCAGTAAAGGCTGAAAAGACTGCTGATGTTTGTCATCACTGCAAGAAGCTTGGACATTGGAGGCGTAATTGCAGAGAATATCTTGCCCAGAAGAGTTCTGGAAACAGTATGTTCTATATTGAAGTAAACATTTCAATTAACTCTACTTCTTGGATATTGGATATCGGCTGTGGCTCACATCTCTGTAATGATTTACAGGTGATGGGAAGAAGTATGAGGCTTAGGGAAGGTGAGACCTTCTTAAGGATGGACAATGGAGCAATAGTTGCTGCCAAGGCCGTAGAAGATGTTTACTTGCTTTTGAACAATGATTTTAAGAGATGTTTTGTTTGTACCTGATTTGGTGAAAAACATTATTTCCATTTCTATGCTTGATAAAGATGGATAGTCTTGTTTATTTAGCAAAGGTGTTTGCAATATTTACAAGAATGAATGTTTGATTGGTACTGGAGAACTTGAAAACGTTCTCTATAACTTAAAATTGAAAGATATTCCACTAAACAATGTTCAAGCAATAACAACAACAAACAAGCGAAAGCAAGATACTCTTAATACGACACAATTATAGCATGCTCGATTAGGACATATTTCCCTAAGAAGGATGAACAAGCTAGTGGGAGTGGGCATGTTTGATATGTCTGATATTAATTCTCTTCCAACTTGTGAATCCTGTCTAAAAGGAAAGATGACCAAAATTCCCTTTAAGGGTCATGTGGAGCGAGCCAAAGGGTTATTGGATTTGATCCATACCGATGTGTGCGGTCCGCTTAGTATCACCACTAATCATGGACATGCCTACTTCATCACCTTTACCGATAAATTTTCGAGGTATGGGTATGTATATTTGATGAAATACAAGTTTGAAGCCTTTGAAAGGTTCAAAGAATTCAGAAGTGAAATAGAGAAACAGTTGGGACGAAGCATCAAGTCACTTCTTGCCGAGTTCCAAGAGTATCTTAGGGAGAATGAGATTCTCTCGCAGTGGACTCCGCATGCTACACCACAGTTGAATGGTGTTTCGGAGAATCGTAACCGGAATTTGATGGACATGGTTTGGTCTATGATGGGGTTCACGGAGTTGCCGTCATCCTTTTGGAGATATGCGCTTGAGACAACGGCACTGTTGTTGAACAATGTCCATTCAAAGACAGTTGATAAGACACCATATGAGATATGAATGGGTAAGCCTCCCAAATATTCTTATCTTAGAATATGGGGATGCCCTGCTTATGTGAAGCAGGTAGTGGGAGATAAATTGGATAGTCGATCTATTTTATGTTACTTTGTGGTATATCCAAGGAATTCAGTTGGATATTATTTCTATCATCCCCAAGAAACAAAAGTGTTTGTTTCTAGGAATGCAACCTTTTTGGAAAAGTAATTTCTATTGGATAGAAAAGGGGAGATGATAGAACTCAATTTATAGGACTCTTAGGCACTTCTTTATGACACCAGGACAAGAGTTATTTTTCCAGAAGACGACAAACAAGGAAGTTGAAACCTTCACTAATGTGGACTGGGCAAGATCTATAACTGATAAGAGATCAACCTCAGGATATGGTACTTATGTATGGGAAAATTGGTTACATGGATGAGCAAAAAACATCCAATTGTGTCACGAAGCTCAACAGAGGCAAAATTCAGAGCTTTCATGATAGTTGTGAAGGAATTTGGTTGAAAAGACTACTCAATGAACTTTTGGTTCCTATTTCAATGTCCATAAAGATGTTTTTTGATAATATGATAGCCATCAATATAGCCAAGAATCTTGCACGTCGTGAAAAAAGCATGTGGAGATTGATTGTCACTTTGTCAATTAAAAGATAGAGGATAACATTATTTGCTTCGATATATCCCTTCCAAGCAACATGCAACAAACAGTCTGACCAAAGCATTTACACAAGAAGACTTTTGAAGATCTTACTTCCAAACAAGGATTTCTCAATATCTACAACTTAGATTGAGGGAAGTGTCGAAATCTGCGTTGATTTTTATGGATCATCTAATATTTACTCTTTCAAAAAGTAAGGAGATTAGGATAATATATTATTCACATATCTATTTGATTAGTTTTTTTCCTTTTTTAGTTTTTATCCTAGATTGTAGTTTTTCTCCTTATCGTTTGTTCTTTATATGAGAAAGTGATTGAAGTTTTTTCTCTATTTAAATGTGTGTGTATTATGTAGAACAATATTATAAATATGAAATTTTATTCTCAAAACTCCACAAAGTCTTCCAAACATTTATATCTCTTGTGAATATTAGGACGTGTCACGTGGTCGTTTTTAGCTCCAAATTTAAGGGAAAAAGGAAAAAAAATAAATGTATGGCTAGGCAAAATGTTGATTTTGTGTCTTCCAAGCTAGCATATTTACTTGAGACTGAGAGGATGAATTTTTTAGCTGACTTTGACTAAAGCAACAGGCAGTCATAGGTTGCAAACTAAACAGAAAATGCTCTCACTTGGATAGGTGGAAAAACAGAAACGGATGGGAGAAGAAACAACTGATTAAACAGGTGGAATATAAATTCAAAGAAGTTCTTTTGTTGAAAATACACTGAATCATTATCCATTCAATCACCAGAAATCAGAGAACAAGAGCTAGGAGAAGAAAGAAAGAAACTCGAAGAAGAACATAGAAGATAGGCTGGAGATTTGAAGTCTATTGTGTAAAATTTCTTTTTGATTTGATATCTTCTGTAAAACTCATTTGATAATGATTATAGAAAGAAGGTGTTGCTCTCCCGTGGATGTAGATCATTTATGATCGAACCAAGTAAATTCTTTATTTTGGTTTTTCCATTTTGCTCTGGTTCAATCTTTCTTTGTGTATGGTGTTAAAGTTATGGACGTTCTGTGCATGCAACAAATAATCATTTCTTAATAACAAACACTTAAAGTCATAGTTTATAGTTTTAAGAACCTGAACGTTAACATTGTGAACAAACAATATATCATATATATACGTCATGGTTCATAACATGAATTGAGGGTTCTTCTGGTGAATCTTTAGAATCATACAAGTGTTATATACCTAAAAATTGGTGTCGTCTGTGGGAAGCGATTCACATGATGGGTTTGATGAAGTAAGATATAGAAAATTTTTCACAGGGAATAACGATTTCGAGTTGTGGAGGATCAAGATGCATGCTATCTTGATTCAACAAATGCTGATGGGAGTCCTAACCAAAGAGGATGAATCTTTGAGCTCTAGAAAAGAAAAAGTGAAGATCGGCGTGCTTGAGAAAGCACAGAGTGCAATTATACTATGTCTAGGATATAAGCCTCTCCATGAAGTGGCCAAGGAGAAGTAAACGGTTGCGATGTGGTTAAAACTCGAGAATCTGTATATGACCAAGTCCTTCGAAAATCGAATCTACATGAAACAACTATTATATTAATTCAAGATTCATGAAGAGAAGAACATTGGTGACCAGATTGATGAGTTTTTAAAGATCTTGGATGATCTTGAAAGCATAGAATTTAAATTAGAGGAAGAAGAAAAAGCTCTATTTCTCTTGAATATTCTCTCCAACTTGTAAGATAATTTCAAAGATGCAATGCTTTATGGGATATATTAGTCGATAACTCTAGAAGAAGTTCAAGAGGCTATCCAAGCAAAAAAAACTACAAAAAAATCAAAGTATGCAATCAGAATCGTCCGGAGAAATGCTCATGTCCTGTGGCAGACAAGAAAAGAGACCCAAGAAAAGGAAGCGAGAAAGGTCAAGATATAAGAGCAAAAAAAATACAAATGATTCAAATGTCACAAGGAAGGGCACTTCAAAAGAGATTTTCCGGAAAGAAGGAATAGATTCCAAGCGAAGCAAAGAAATGATCCAGAAGCTGCCATAGTGTCCGACGAATATGAATCTACTGAAGCACTAGTTGTAGCAGATCAAGAATCAGGCAGTGAATGGACACTTGACACTGGATGCTCATTCTACATGTGTACCTCAAAATCTTGGTTCCATTATCTTTTTGAAGCTGAGGAAGGATTGGTCCTCTTGGGAAACAATAGACCTTGCAGAATTAAAGGCATAGGGTGCATCACAATAAGAATGCATGACGGCTAGGATCCTATTCTGAAGCAAGTAAAGAGAAATTTAATTTCTCTTGGCACTCTTGATTCAAATGTCTATGGTTTGAAATCAGAAAATGGTCTGGTAAAGGTGGCAAAAGGTTCATTTGTTGTTATGCATGGTATAAGAAAACAATCTTTGTATACACTACTAGGCAAAACAAAATTAGGTGGTTCTTCTATGATTCAAAACTTCACAGGTAATTCTAGCTTATGACATTTAAGACTTGGCCATGTGAGTGAGAAGTGATTAATAGAACTAACTTAACAAAACTTGTTGTGTGGTGATAAAATACACAACTTAGACTTATTGTGAATATTATGTCGTAAGAAAGTCCAAAAGAACTCAATTTAGCCAGGGAACACATAATACTAACAAGCACTTCAAATATGCTCATTCTGACCTATGGGCCCATCCAAAACATCATCACTTGGTGAGGGAAGATATTATATTTCAATAATAGATGATTTTTCTAGGAGGGCTTGGGTATATGTCATTAAACCAAAAGATAAAAGCTTTTATAAAATTCAAGGCATGACTATTGGCAAATGAGGACAAACTAGACAGAAAATAAAATATTTGCGGACTAAAAATGGCATGGAATATCTTTCAGAGTAGTTTAAGGAACTTTGTAGGTTTCGTGGAATCACACGGCACATAACAGTTTATGGAACTGCACAACATAATGGGATAGCGGAAATCTGGAACAATGCTATGTTGGGAAGGGATAAGGTTGAGCTAAGAACTTTGAGGTGTATCTTTATTGGTTACCCTGAGAAGGTTAAAGGATACAGTAATGATGCAACCCGGGCGAAATGAACGAGTCGGGTCGGGAACTCTGCCGGGTATACTATCAAAATATTGAAGGAAATATGAGTTGAACGTCTGGATTGAACTTCCTCCCTGAAAAATCCGAGATATCTGCAAACAAGAAAGTAATCACGTGAATGGGCGCCGGAAGGGTGTCCGGCATGACCACTCCGATGTTTAAGTCAAAAGAGTACTCAAGCAATAAAACCAATGTAGTCAAGGGATGGCTGTGTGATTGGTGTGGAGAGTGGGAGTAAACGAGCAATAAATGAGAGTATTTGATGTGAGTTAATATCTCAATCTAGCGTAAATGCAAATAAAGAACCTGATATTTATAGTAGAGCATGCAATGATGACCTCGTTTTTCGTGTTTGAGCATTAATGATAGTAGGGCGGCTGATTATACCCTATTAGTCTGACATGTCAAATCTTACATTAGTCACGTCCAGCCCACTTGACTTTATCAACAATTAATGTCATTGTCAGAAATAGGTCGGCTTGCATGCTCTACCAAGTTGGCGCCATTAAATGCTTCACTCATATCGAGGTGGCCGAGCAGAATGCCTCTCGAGTAATTACAGAAGAGCTCGGGTATTCCACGTCTCGGGGAAATCATGTCCTGGGTGGTCCAATGTCTCAGAGTATTAATCCATTTTGTCATGCTACCGGCCTGAGAGCATCCCATCCTGGCCCGGGCACCAATCATGGATATGCTACATGGCCCGGGAAGTCGCAGGGCCTATCCATGACCCAGGACATCCCGGGGCATCATCACTCCCTCCTTAATTAGTCGGGCTAGAGTCCACTCGCTGTCCCGATTGGTCTTGCCTGCCCGGTCAGGAAAATCGCCTTCTTACTTAGTATTTTCTTGGGCTGGTTGTATTGATACGTGGATATTGCTGACGTGAGCCCTAAACTTCAACCTTATCCAAAACGTTCCGTATTCCCGAGGATGATCATTATGATATTCCGATATTCGTGCACGTCTTTTCAGCTGTTTGGTACAACTTCCAATACTTATCTTGACCATTTATTCATTCAAAGATCAACCGTCGTGATCAACCCCTTCCTCCTATATATAGCAACCCACCTATTCTTTAACCGTATTAGCAAATTACCATCCGAAAAATCTAATGGCAGGTTCGAGCAGCTCGAAGACTCCCGATATGGCGGAGGAATTCATGAAAGCAGCTCTGGAAAGACGAAAGATGGAGCTGGAGGATGAAGTCTTCCACAAAGTACTTAGATTCTGGGAGGAGCTGCAAAGGCTGCAATTTCTCCAGAGTGCGGGGAAGCTACCACTCCCCGACTTGTGGCGGAGCTGGAGAAATATCGGGAACGCTTGTACGTTGCCGAGACAGTGGATCTCTTTGGAGATGACTACATCTACCAGCTGATGCTTCACAAGGAGAGGAAAATTCTGAAGAATATCACCGACTCCGCTGACTTCCTCAAGACGTCCACTGGAGAAATAAAAAAGTGGATGACCATGTGGACGTTCTTTGTAGAGGAAGAGTATTTCGATGTAATCCGCAGAAATGCTCTTAAATAAATAAATAAAATGTTTATCTCTGTTCTTTACTTTGCTGCAAGGATTTAACTTAATCAATTGACGCATATATCATGAATTGAATAATTGACAAAAATTGACTTGTCATCAGTCGAAGATAAATAATGGATAATCGACAAATCAAAATGTCGGGACCTCACATATCCCGGTCTTAGAATAAGGTGCCGGGTCTCATATTCCCGGGCTAAGAATATGGTGCCGGGACCTTATATCTCCCGGGCATAGAATAAGATGCCGGGGCTTTATATCTTCCGGGCTTAGATTTTTTCGTCGGTTAGGGTTCTCGAGCAGTCCACGGGGTGTTGTTATGACGCATGCTTTTAGCATTTATATTGTCGAAAATTGTTTCACACTCCAAGAATTCAATAAGTTTGATGCATTGATACTCGTGCGCGTCCCTTCGTCTGTTCGGCTCAATTTCCAAAACTAATCCTGAACGTTCACGTGTTCGTAGATCAACGGCTGTGATCGGCTTCCCCCCTTTTGAGTAAATGAGAAGCGTTCCGATTGGTTCGAGGCCTTCTACCTTCTTGACATTAAATGTCACGTGTCTATAAATAAGGCAACAGAAATGAAATGTGAGCATCAGCCCACTATGTCGAGTTCAAGCGATTTCACTGCTTGCAGTAGCACGCATGTTTTAGTAACAAACAAAATGCGTCCTCATCTGGAAGACCTGAAGAGGACTATCGAAGAGTACATCTGGGTGAAGGTCATGTCTACCTGGTTCAAGATTCAAGATCTCAACCACGCGCACCAAAACGGTTTGGTTTTTAATCGTGCCCAAAGAGCAAGGGCGAGGAAATATAAGCGAGAGTTTGAAGTAGATCGAGTTGCAGATCTTGCTACTGATCAAGTTTTGCTGCATGCGATGCTGAGAAAGGAATGGCATCAGCTGAACAAGATCTTGACTGTCGAGTCCTTTACCAATCTTCGGATTCATGAAGTGACCGATTGGATAACTAGGTGGCAAGAATCTGTATCTTCGATAATGGATGTCATAACATGGCATCAAATATTTTCCTAATAAAATTTCAATTATTGTACTTTGTTTCTTTAAGCTTATGCAAATGAATCAATGCGAATTGGATAATATATAATTGGTAAGTAAAACCGATATGCTAAGACTTGATGCTTCTTGAACTTAAAATAAAGTGCCGGGGCCTCGTATTTCCCGGGCCTATAGATAAGATGTCGGGCTCTCACGCCACCCGGGATTGTAGATAAAATACCGGGCTATCCCACCACCCGGGTTTGTAGTTAAAATACCAGGCTATCCCATCACACGGGTTTGTAGTATTTTGTCGTTTGATTTTCCTGGGTAATTAATGCGATGTTGTAATGATGTGTCTCCTACTGAAAAGTTGTCAGAATCTGTACGTATTCCGAGCAGAGAAATGATCATGACGCTTTGATTTACGCGCCCGTCTTTTCAAATATCCCGCCTAATCATGCCGCTCAATTTCCGAGGCTGATCTGGTCCGTTCGATTTGTTTTAAATCAACGGTGTAGATCACCTTTCTCCCCTATATATAGTAGATAACCGATTTTCTAAAAATCATTTGCAAATTCAAACTTGTAGCGAAGCTCTGCCAAATTCCTCTCTCGAGCTTTTCCGTTGCGTAGATTTAATTCCGGCGACCCTTCCGTTCATCGGCTACCGGTCATCATCCTCGTTTCTCCCTAGTAAGTCTCCTCTCCCTTCTTTACTTCCTTAGCCATGTCAAACTCTACCTCTTCTACTTCTGGCCAAAATGCCAGGGGTTGGTCAGAAGATCGTTCCCCGACTCCTTCCGAGCAATCTGCTCATATTCCCATAGGTATTCCTGTTTCCCATTCTCGACCCCTCCAAAAATCCAAAGCTTCTTCTTCTCGACCCTTTGACATCCAGTGTAAGGGAAAAAACCAGGTAGCAGGGCCCTTGTGGTTTTCTACTGTGACTTCTACCTTTCGCCCGGGTGGTATAGAGGAGCTAAGAACTTTAGGCACTATCCCTTCCAATTACAAAATCAAAATTCCCGGGCCGAATGATCACCCAGACACCCCTCCTCCCGGCTACCACGCTTTCTTTCTAGAACAGCTTAAGAGTGGTCTTCGCTTCCCGGTACATCACTTCTTTGAAGGGGTGGCCCGATTCTTTGACCTTCCCCTTAACCATCTCCATCCTAATGCTTTTCGCATTATGGCTGCCACTTTTGTTCTGTTTCGCATGAAACTTATTCCTATCAACTCTTTTATCTTTCACTATTTTTATTTTTGTCGGTTTAATGACGGGGTCTTTTCTTTCATGGCCCGAATGCATTACCCATTTTTAACTGACATCTCTTCCTCTTTGAAGGGGTGGAAATCAAAATTTTTCTTTCTTCAATTCCCGACTCCGCCAACCTGTGCTTTGGGCTTCCTGTCTTCTATGCCCACACAGGCTGAACTTCCCCGGGACTTTAAACTTCTTCCCCCCTTCACCCACGCCTGGGATACTTTGGGGAAACAATCTTACCTTTCCTCGATGCTGATAGGGGGGGGGGTGGCGGCAATCTGGTTCATTATGGGATTGGGTCCCAGCCCCGGGACCCTGTGGATCGGATTATTGATGAATTTGATCAACCAAGGTCGCAGGCTGGTAAATTACTTTCCTTGGTCTACTCATCTCTTGTATGCTTTAATTCTAATATGTCGATTTTCGATGCAGCTGAAGAAGATATGATCAGGGCAAGTCTTCAGGAGGCTGCTACCAAAAGAAAAGCCGAGCAGAAAAAGATCCGGGCTGAGAAGAGAGCCTAGGAAATTCAAGAGAAGGAAGAACGCCGAGCCCGGGCGGCAGCTGAGGCTCGGGAAATTGATGAACGCCGAGTCGAGACGGAGGCCAAGGCTCAGGAGGAACCCACCCCTCCCCAGGAAGAATCCACCTTCCCGGCTGCCGAAGAGGACCCGACTCCTCTAAATCAGCGAAAGAGAAAAGCCACCCAGGAGCCGATCACGGAAACGATGGTGGTGGTAGAGGATGAGGCCGAGGAGATCGCCCGATCTCCTCTTATGACTGGTTCTTCTGCCGGTCCCTCCGGGGGAAGGCCCTGGATCCTCCACAACATCTTTGGGGATGACATCAGCTCGGATCTTGTCAAAATGATCCGGGGCCTTCTGCGCCCTGACGAGGTGGCACACCTCCAGGGAGTTCATCCCAATATTCTGCTCTGCGAAGGAGTGTCCCGGACCTTCTCGGTAAGTCCATAAAATGGCACTCTTTTATATTACCTTCTCTGACCCCCCTTCTCTTTTTTTTTTTCAGGGCTTGCAGATGCTCATACATTCCTACGAGCGAGTGGCTCAAGTAGCAAAGGGGGCCAATGCTCAGGCTATCTCGGTCCGGGAGACGCATGCTAAACTTCAAGAGGAGGTAGGTCGTTTGAATGAACTTCATGAGCATGTGTTGGCTCGGGAGAGGGCTGTTTGGGAGCAGCAAATGGATCTGGTCCGGGCGGAACTTGCCGAGGCCCGAGCAGAGACACAGGCGGCAAAGGAAGAAGCTGAGTCCTCCCGAGTCCGAGCCGAGGATTTCCAGGCTGCTGTAACCCTCATTAAGACTGCTCAGGAGGAGCAAATGGCCAACTTTTTGAAGTCTCCTGAGTTTAAGAAGATGGTGGCTGAGAAGGCCTTTCCATATTTTGAACAGGGCTTCAACAAGTGCCTGGAGCAATTTGAGGAGGCACGCTTAGTTCCGGCCGATCGGGAAAACTTTCCAGACCTGGAGAAGGCAGCCGCATCCCTCTCGGATGATGAAGAAATAATCCAGAAGCCGGCCGAGAAAGATCCTTAGCTGATTAGGATTTCTATCTGCTTCTCTTTTTTATTATTATTATTATTATTATTTTTCGTTCCCGGGTTTCTGGGCACCTTGTAAATATATTCCCTTTAAATGAAATCTCCTTTTCTCGCATTTCCCCAATATTTCCAGAATTGTAAATTGTATTAACTCTGAATTTTATCAATCATTAACCAATATATTTCCTCAAAGCAAAGACCTGAGGGCCCAATACAAAATTAATCTTGATAAGCAATCAGGATGTAGGTTACTGGACTGGTTTCCTAGGATTGATAGATGACTAGGATAGAGATCCCTGGGTGTGAAGGCCCTCGAACTACTTGCTTGAAAATTTGCGGAAAATTAAAAATTTTCTTTTTAAAAGAACTTAAATGGCCTCATACATAAAATCACTGGTGAATCAAGTTCAATATTTCAAAATATTGCAGCGGAAAAAAATCAAAGTTTTTGCCAACAACAACGATTTAAAAATATCCAACAACTGATAAAAATTGTTTGCGAAGGAAATAACAACTGCTGCTCTGAGGTCCTCGGGTGCCACTACTGCCGACCCAAGCTGGCTCACTGGTCCCCGCCCTCGGCCCTGGCCTCATCAGTACCTACAACAATCAAGTCTAGTGAGCCTAAAGACTCAACATGCATAAATCGCAGGTAACGAGTAAAAATCTGAATTTAAAATATGCATGTGATAAAATATCCTGTCCTGAGGCATACTGAAAATAATCTGTACTGAGCAATTATAATACGTGCATAACTGAACTGGAAGTCACTGTAAAAATATTTGCTCCTTGGAGCCTGTACTGAAATATCTGGTAAAATTTTCTGTTGAGATTATGTTTTACGCCTGTGGCCACTGCACTAAGCTGAACTGATCGGTAACTGGCTACCGGGGAGGCTGAAACTGAACTGAGCTGGCCGGTCACTGGCGACCGGGTGGTACCATACTGAACTGATCGGTCACTGGCGACCGTATAAAATAACACTCCCACATAGTGAATGAACCACAAGCCATATCGCATAAATCTCAAAAATAATCATTTTCTGTTTAATGCACGTAAAATAATTAACTGGCATAATGAAAATTCCTGTAATTTTACCAACTGGATTGGATTGGATCGTTCCCAGGCTCGCTGCAACCTAACTGTGCCATGAAAAATATGCAATAGCTTAAACATGACCAACTATGCAATTTACGTTCAAAAGATGCGACTATGACGCCTAATGACTTCGCATTTAATCATGACTCCGAGCCAACCTGAAGCGACACTGAACCGACGTATAGTCATGATTAAAATACGCTGAAAAATAATAAAATAATGTTCCTAAAATGATAGGGTCGAAATCTAGGTGAAATGGAGGCCAAAACACGAAACGCTCTTTCGAGAGTCAATTTGGCACATTGCACCGTAAATTCTCGTACGACCTCAAAAATGATCCAAATGACGAACGGTCGAAAACATGACCTTCCCAACTCAATGAGGCACTGTCTAGTCCAAGGCCATGGGCTAAAAGCCAACCAAGAACTCAAACGACGCTTCTGAACAGCAGCATACTTGCTGTCAAAAATACAGCAGCTGCGCACTACAAGACTTGCATTGGTTTCGAGACTATCGGCCATTAGGGGCGTGAACCACCGACCAGAGACTCTTACCAACATCCCAAGGAATGATTTGAACCATGGCTAAGGGCCCTAGGCCAGCCACAATCCGCATCACACCAAATCTTAACCGAAGGGTCCAACCGAGAGCAACGTGCACGCGTGTGTAGTGTTTATGCTATGATCGATGTCTTGCGTCGTTCCAGTGGCCATTTGATTGACCATGGCACGATCTAGACATCTAGGAGCATGATATGAACCGTGGCTAAGGGCCATAGGCCAACCAAGATCCACACCAAGCCACAAAAGAAACGAACCATATGCTGAAAAATGGAAGGGCCGAATGGGGAAAGGGGCTGTTCTGACGTTTTGATTAAAAACCGATGAACCATGGACCAAGCTACCAAAAGGGAAACTTAGTCACGTCTTAGACATGCTAGGGAAGTGATCCAACCATGGCTATAGGCCCTTGGGGCAGCCAAGATCAGATCCAACCCCTTGACACAAAACTGAAATTTTCGAACCACATTTTTCTGCACCTAAGGGACTTGCTGTCATTCTGAATTTCCAGCAAGCATGGGGCTGGTTTGAATGGACCAACATGGTCCTAATGCATCCTACTACATGTATACAAGCCGCCTTGGGAGCCTGGAATCGAACCAATCACCTGAAACCACAAAACTCAGAAAAACGTGAAGCTTGTCATGAAAGGGCCGAAATTCTGCATGTGTGTTCCAAAAAATATTTTTGACATGTATCTCGGTTTTTGTTTGCTAAAACATGATCATGTACTGAAAAATAAATGATAATATGACTTGATTGAGGTTTGAAAGAAATCTAGACATGCCTGGTTTCGTTTCGAAAGAAAACGAAAAGAAGAGACGAGACGGCGCGGAGGAGACGGAGTGGCTTGCTTCTCTACCTTTCTTGGCTCTCGATTTTTCTCCCTTTCTCCCTAGCTGCTATCCACGTTTTTTCTACTGAAAAGGGGTCTTATTTTCGGTGGAGGTGGAGGGGGGAGTGATGGTTATGAAGGTGAGGAGAAGGGTGCACAAAAATAGGATCATATCAAGACCAAGTCCACTCCCTTTTTGAATTTGAATTTTGAATTGATATCAAATGAGTTGGTGGATGCTTCTAGGAGGTGGTGGCCGAAATTTAGCTTGATTCTAGACTAGGATATGTCCATTTATTTAATTAAATTGTGCTCCCAAAAATCCTAGAATTATCCTACTAATTACATGCAAAGAATTGGTCAAAGTTGGTGAGTTGGAAAATGAATCTTCTAGCACTAAGGGTGGCCGAAAAATGCATGATAAAATAAAGGGAAATGTTGATTATCTAGTCAACTAATAATCCTTGAAAGCCTTACTAATCCTTTAAATAATTTAGTGAGCTAACCCCTTAATTTAATAACTTAAATGAGTTCATTTCTTAATCACCTCAGATAATTAAATTAAATCTTCAAACCTTCCTTTCTAACTTAAATGAACTTAGTTACTAGCTAAAATAACTTCTGGAAATATTTCTCGAATCTTAAATTCTATCTCAAAACTCCAACTCCGGTCCGGCCTCACTGAAAATACTGAAATGCTAAAAATCAAACTGCTGAACTGAAATAATAAAATAATTAACTTCAAATAAATGCATTTAAAATAATTATGCGATGAAGTCAATTAAATTTAAAAATCTAGAATTATGCATGGCTTATACGTCTACTGACTTACGGGTTCTACAATCCTTCCCCCCTTAAATAAATTTCGTCCTCGAAATTAGAACTCACCGAATAACTCAGGGTATCTACTTCTCATCTCCGGCTCAGACTCCCACGTAGCTTCCTCCTCTGAATGGTTGAGCCATTTGACTTTTACTCGCTTAACCAACTTGTTCCGAAGTTTCTTCTCCTGTCTGTCTAGGATCTGCACGGGTCTCTCCTCATAAGATAAGTTCGGAGTAAGCTGCAACGGCTCGAAATTCAGCACATGCGAAGGATTTGCCATATACTTCCTCAGCATGGAGACGTGAAAGACATTGTGTACTCCGGCCAGATTCGGCGGAAGAGCCACACGATACGCTAGCGTCCCAACTCTGTCGAGGATCTCAAACGGTCCAATGAATCTCAGACTGAGCTTCCCTTTCTTGCCAAATCTCATGACACCCTTCATAGGTGCCACTTTCACGAAGACATGATCGCCCACTGCAAACTCTAACTCTCTCCTCCGCTGATCGGCATAACTCTTCTGTCGACTCTGAGCAGTCCTCATTTTATCACGGATCTTGACTACTACATCTGCTGCCTGCTGAACAATTTCTGGACCCAACTCTGCTCTCTCTCCTACTTCATCCCAATGAACAGGAGATCTACACTTGCGACCATACAGCGCTTCATACGGAGCCATACCTATGGACGACTGGAAACTGTTGTTATAGGTGAACTCTACCAATGGTAAGTTCGACTCCCAATTCCCAGAGAAATCAATGACGCAAGCACGGAGAAGATCCTCTAAGATCTGAATAACTCGCTCCGACTGTCCATCTGTCTGCGGATGGAAAGCTGTGCTAAACAGCAACTTCGTACCCAAAGTCGAATGCAAACTCTTCCAAAACGAGGAAGTGAATCTGGGATCTCTGTCGGATACGATAGAAACTGGAATACCGTGGAGTCGGACTATCTCTCGGATATACAGCTCTGCATACTGAACCATGGTGAAAGTCATCTTAATAGGCAAGAAGTGCGCTGATTTGGTAAGACGATCTACAATCACCCAGATAGCATTCGATCCTCTGGCTGACCTCGGCAATCCGGTCACAAAGTCCATGGTAACATTCTCCCACTTCCACTCGGGAATAGGGAGAGGCTTGAGCAAACCTGCTGGTCTCTGATGCTCGGCCTTCACTAACTGGCAAGTCAGGCACTCGGATACAAAACGCCTGATGTCCTTCTTCATTCCTGGCCACCAATACAATAGCTGCAGATCTTTGTACATCTTCGTACTCCCAGGGTGAATGGAGTACGGGGACGTATGGGCCTCTGATAAGATGTCTGCTCGGATAGAATCACTGCTAGGAACCCATATCCTATCTCGGTATCTCACAATACCGTCGCTGACTGAATACAAAACACTGCCCTTGGCTTCATCTCTCTTCTTCCACTGTGCCAACTGCTCATCTGCTGCCTGACCGCTGCGGATACGGTCAATAAGAGAGGACTGGATAGTCAAGGTAGATAAACGAGGAACTCTACCTCGAGGGTAAGTTTCAAGTCAAACCTCTGCATCTCAATCTGAAGAGGTTTTTGCATCGTCAAATGAGCCATCACTGCGACTTTCCTGCTCAAAGCATCCGCAACTACATTAGCTTTACCCGGGTGGTAGCTAATGTCACAATCGTAGTCTTTCACAAGCTCCAACCAACGCCTCTGACGCATGTTCAGCTCCTTCTGCGTGAAGAAATACTTGAGGCTCTTATGGTCGGTAAAGATCTGGCACTTCTCTCCATACAGATAGTGCCTCCAAATCTTCAAAGCAAAAACTACGGCCGCTAACTCCAGATCATGGGTAGGGTAATTCTTCTCGTGGATTTTCAGCTGTCGAGAAGCATACGCTATCACTCTCCCATGCTGCATCAAAATTGCACCTAAACCAAGCTTCGAAGCATCGGTATAAAGGACAAACTCGCCGGATCCTGACGGTACAGCCAAAACGGGTGCTGAGATAAGAGCTTGCTTCAAAGTATCGAAGCTCTTCTGACACTCCTCGCTCCACACAAACTTCATATTTTTCTTGGTCAGTGCTGTGAGTGGAACGGCAATGGATGAGAATCCCTGAATGAATTTTCTGTAATATCCTGCTAGCCCAAGGAAACTGCGGATCTCGGATGCATTCTGAGGCACAACCCAATCTCTGACTGCTACAAATTTTGCGGGGTCTACCTCAATACCACTGCTAGAAACAATGTGGCCCAAGAACGCCACCTTCTCTAACCAGAATTCGCACTTACTGAACTTTGCGAATAATTTGTGCTTCTGCAATGTCTGCAACACTGTGGTCAGATGCCTGCTGTGCTCCTCCCGATTCTTGGAGTAGACGAGAATGTCATCTATGAACACTATCACAAACTGGTCAAGGTACGGCTGAAATACGCGATTCATTAGATCCATGAAGATCGCTGGCGCATTCGTCAGACCGAACGGCATCACTAGGAACTCGTAGTGGCCATAACGAGTCCTGAAAGCTGTCTTCGAGACATCAGCATCTCTCACCCTCAACTGGTGATAACCGGAATGCAGATCTATCTTGGAGAAAATCGAAGCTCCCTGCAACTGGTCAAACAGATCCTCAATCCTCGGCAGTGGGTATTTATTCTTCACTGTAACCCTGTTCAACTCCCGGTAGTCAATGCAAAGCCTCATCGAGCCATCCTTCTTTTTCACGAATAAGACTGGCGCGCCCCATGGAGAAAAGCTCGGGCGAATGAACTCCTTGTCAAGAAGTTCTTGGATCTGCTTCTTAAGCTCTGCCATCTCTGTCGGTGCTAGTCGGTACGGTGCTTTGGATATCGGAGCCGTACCTGGCATAAGCTCAATGGAAAACTCCACCTCTCTCTCTGGTGGCATACCAGAGACGTCTTCGGGAAAAACGTCTAAGAAATCTCTAACAATCGGAACATCTGAGGCTGACTGGCTGGGTTCCTCGGGGACAGATAAAAAGGTTGCTAGAAATGCCCGACACCCTCTATGCATGAGCTTCCTAGCCTGAACATAAGGAATAATGCGCGGTAAAGGAAAGTATCTGTCCGGCTCAAATAAGAACTGCTCCATTCCAGGCGGTCGGACAAGAACGGATCTCCGCTGGAAGTCTATCAACACTCTGTTCCTCAATAGCCAGTCCATCCCTAGGATGATGTCAAATTCCGGCATCGGTAGCACAATCAGATCCGCATAAACAAGATTACCGTGCAGCTCAAGGTCTATATCTCGGATAACATTGGTGGCTGCCATCTCCTCGCCTGACGGCAACACTACTGAAAAGGCTGTATCTAGCCCAATGGTCTGGATCTTGAGAAAGTTTGCAAAGACCTCCGAAATAAACGAGTGAGTGGCCCCTGAATCTATCAAGGCCTTGGTAGCGGAACCAGATATAAAAATTCTCCCTGAAAGAGCGGAGTTCTAAGTTGAATCCCACTACAAGATCTAAACTTATAGACATGCAAAGGTCTAGGTTCCTCTAGCTTAATTTCCCCGAAATAAATCTGAGTAGGGCATGCAATCCTATAACAGTTCTAAGTTCAAAATCTAAATCCCGATTCCCAAAACGCGGAAATTCAAATAATAACTTAAAGTTTAGAGGTACCTGTCAACAACATAGTCTCCGGGTTGGTTTCCGCGGCATGGAGAGCAAAAACTCTGCCTTGGGTAGGCAGATTCCTCTGAGGACACTGCAGCAACATGTGGTCTGGACTGCCACACTTAAAACACTTTCCTGAGCCAGCCATACATGCTCCAGGATGGCGACGTGAGCACCTGGGACAAACTGGGTGCTCTTGAGTCCTCGGGGCTGGGCGTCCCCGCTGCTGCTGCTGCTGGCCTCGGTTCCTGGGCGGTCCATGAAAAGGCCTCTTATTCTGCTGCTGATGCTGATGAGGAGGAGGGCGGTGCAGTGCCTGGACTGGGCGCTTGCCCTGGCGATCCCTCTCGATATCCCGCAGATCCTGCTCTGCGGCTAAGGCCTTGGAGACGGCAACCTCATAAGTAGCAGGGTCAGATACCCTAACATCCCGGCGCAAGATCGGCCGTAAACCCACCAGGAAGTGCATCAGCTTGGCTCTGGCATCATTTGCTATCAGGGGCACAAAGTGACAACCCCTCTCGAACTTACGGATAAACTCCGTAACCGACATATCCCCCTGTCTCAGACTCATGAACTCGGTGGTCAGCCTGGTGCGAACCTCCTCAGCAAAATACTTGGAGTAGAAAACCTCCGTAAAGCGGGTCCAAGAAAGTGTAGCCAATGTCAGGGCTACCGAAGCTCCTTCCCACCATAAGCGGGCGTCTCCAGTGAACAAGTAGGTGGCACATCGGACTCGGTCTGCGTCCCCCAGCTCCATAAAATCGAAGATAACCTCGAGGGATTTGATCCATCCCTCGGCAACCATGGGGTCAGATGCCCCAGAGAATTCCTTCAGGCGCATCTTCATGAATCGCTCATACACAGCCTCGGGCCCTGTCGGCCTGGCTACGGCTGCGGCATTGCCCCCCGCAAACTGTGCGAAGAACTGTGCCATCCCAGCTAACATCTGGGCACTCATGTCCGGTGGGGGCGGTGGAGGAGGTGGTAGGTCTCCCTCTGGTCTACGCTCCTCCCTGTCTTCTCGGCGAGGCTCCTCCTCTCTGTTGCGCTCTAAAATGCGTCTAGGGGGCATACTGTTCCAACATAACCCATACGTAACTAACATGCATAATTCCATAATTTATTTTAAATGAACTCTGAAATACTGAAAATCTGGAAGCATGCTGACAAACTAATTCATGCTTTAACTAAAATGCTGAACAAAATGCTGAACTGAAAAACTTACAGACCGAAGACGTGGATTCGTGAGCTTCTCGCGGTCAGTAGTAGTGAAACCCTATACAGAACCACCGCTCTGATACCAACTGTGAAGGCCCTCGAACTACTTGCTTGAAAATTTGCGGAAAATTAAAAATTTTCTTTTTAAAAGAACTTAAATGGCCTCATACATAAAATCACTGGTGAATCAAGTTCAATATTTCAAAATATTGCAGCGGAAAAAAATCAAAGTTTTTGCCAACAACAACGATTTAAAAATATCCAACAACTGATAAAAATTGTTTGCGAAGGAAATAACAACTGCTGCTCTGAGGTCCTCGGGTGCCACTACTGTCGACCCAAGCTGGCTCACTGGTCCCCGCCCTCGGCCCTGGCCTCATCAGTACCTACAACAATCAAGTCTAGTGAGCCTAAAGACTCAGCATGCATAAATCGCAGGTAACGAGTAAAAATCTGAATTTAAAATATGCATGTGATAAAATATCCTGTCCTGAGGCATACTGAAAATAATCTGTACTGAGCAATTATAATACGTGCATAACTGAACTGGAAGTCACTGTAAAAATATTTGCTCCTTGGAGCCTGTACTGAAATATCTGGTAAAATTTTCTGTTGAGATTATGTACTGTGAAGGGCCTAAAACTCCTTTCTTGAAAATTTGCGGAAAATTAAAAATTTTCTTTTTAAAAGAACTTAAATGGCCTCATTCATAAAAATCACTGGTGAATCAAGTTCCATATTTCAAAATATTGCAGCGGAAGAAAATTAAAGTTTTGCCAACAACAACGATTTAAAAATATCCAACGACTGATAAAATTGTTTGCGGAAAAAAATTAACAACTGCTGCTCTGAGGTCCTCGGGTGCCACTACTGCCGACCTAAGCTGGCTCACTGGTCCCCGCCCTCGGCCCTGGCCTCATCAGTACCTACAACAATCAAGTCTAGTGAGCCTAAAGACTCAGCATGCATATATCGCAGGTAACGAGTAAAAATCTGAATTTAAAATATGCATGAGTTAACATATCATGTCCTGAGGCATACTGAAAATAATCTGTACTAAGAAATTATAATACGTGCATAACTGAACTGATAATCACAGTAAAAATGTTTGCTCCTTGGAGCCTGTACTGAAATAACTGATAAAATTTTCTGTCGAGATTATGTTTTACGCCTGTGGCCACTGCACTAAGCTGAACTGATCGGTAACTGGCTACCGGGGAGGCTGAAACTGAACTGAGCTGGCCGGTCACTGGCGACCGGGTGGTACCATACTGAACTGATCGGTCACTGGCGACCGTATAAAATAACACTCCAACATAGTGAATGAACCACAAGCCATATCGCATAAATCTCAAAAATAATCATTTTCTGTTTAATGCACGTAAAATAATTAACTGGCATAATGAAAATTCCTGTAATTTTACCAACTGGATTGGATTGGATCGTTCCCAGGCTCGCTGCAACCTAACTGTGCCATGAAAAATATGCAATAGCTTAAACATGACCAACTATGCAATTTACGTTCAAAAGATGCGACTATGACGCCTAATGACTTCGCATTTAATCATGACTCCGAGCCAACCTGAAGCGACACTGAACCGACGTATAGTCATGATTAAAATACGCTGAAAAATCATAAAATAATGTTCCTAAAATGATAGGGTCGAAATCTAGGTGAAATGGAGGCCAAAACACGAAACGCTCTTTCGAGAGTCAATTTGGCACATTGCACCGTAAATTCTCGTACGACCTCAAAAATGATCCAAATGACGAACGGTCGAAAACATGACCTTCCCAACTCAATGAGGCACTGTACAGTCCAAGGCCATGGGCTAAAAGCCAACCAAGAACTCAAACGACGCTTCTGAACAGCAGCATACTTGCTGTCAAAAATACAGCAGCTGCGCACTACAAGACTTGCATTGGTTTCGAGACTATCGGCCATTAGGGGCGTGAACCACCGACCAGAGACTCTTACCAACATCCCAAGGAATGATTTGAACCATGGCTAAGGGCCCTAGGCCAGCCACAATCCGCATCACACCAAATCTTAACCGAAGGGTCCAACCGAGAGCAACGTGCACGCGTGTGTAGTGTTTATGCTATGATCGATGTCTTGCGTCGTTCCAGTGGCCATTTGATTGACCATGGCACGATCTAGACATCTAGGAGCATGATATGAACCGTGGCTAAGGGCCATAGGCCAACCAAGATCCACACCAAGCCACAAAAGAAACGAACCATATGCTGAAAAATGGAAGGGCCGAATGGGGAAAGGGGCTGTTCTGACGTTTTGATTAAAAACCGATGAACCATGGACCAAGCTACCAAAAGGGCAACTTAGTCACGTCTTAGACATGCTAGGGAAGTGATCCAACCATGGCTATAGGCCCTTGGGGCAGCCAAGATCAGATCCAACCCCTTGACACAAAACTGAAATTTTCGAACCACATTTTTCTGCACCTAAGGGACTTGCTGTCATTCTGAATTTCCAGCAAGCATGGGGCTGGTTTGAATGGACCAACATGGTCCTAATGCATCCTACTACATGTATACAAGCCGCCTTGGGAGCCTGGAATCGAACCAATCACCTGAAACCACAAAACTCAGAAAAACGTGAAGCTTGTCATGAAAGGGCCGAAATTCTGCATGTGTGTTCCAAAAAATATTTTTGACATGTATCTCGGTTTTTGCTTGCTAAAACATGATCATGTACTGAAAAATAAATGATAATATGACTTGATTGAGGTTTGAAAGAAATCTAGACATGCCTGGTTTCGTTTCGAAAGAAAACGAAAAGAAGAGACGAGACGGCGCGGAGGAGACGGAGTGGCTTGCTTCTCTACCTTTCTTGGCTCTCGATTTTTCTCCCTTTCTCCCTAGCTGCTATCCACGTTTTTTCTACTGAAAAGGGGTCTTATTTTCGGTGGAGGTGGAGGGGGGAGTGATGGTTATGAAGGTGAGGAGAAGGGTGCACAAAAATAGGATCATATCAAGACCAAGTCCACTCCCCTTTTGAATTTGAATTTTGAATTGATATCAAATGAGTTGGTGGATGCTTCTAGGAGGTGGTGGCCGAAATTTAGCTTGATTCTAGACTAGGATATGTCCATTTATTTAATTAAATTGTGCTCCCAAAAATCCTAGAATTATCCTACTAATTACATGCAAAGAATTGGTCAAAGTTGGTGAGTTGGAAAATGAATCTTCTAGCACTAAGGGTGGCCGAAAAATGCATGATAAAATAAAGGGAAATGTTGATTATCTAGTCAACTAATAATCCTTGAAAGCCTTACTAATCCTTTAAATAATTTAGTGAGCTAACCCCTTAATTTAATAACTTAAATGAGTTCATTTCTTAATCACCTCAAATAATTAAATTAAATCTTCAAACCTTCCTTTCTAACTTAAATGAACTTAGTTACTAGCTAAAATAACTTCTGGAAATATTTCTCGAATCTTAAATTCTATCTCAAAACTCCAACTCCGGTCCGGCCTCACTGAAAATACTGAAATGCTAAAAATCAAACTGCTGAACTGAAATAATAAAATAATTAACTTCAAATAAATGCATTTAAAATAATTATGCGATGAAGTCAATTAAATTTAAAAATCTAGAATTATGCATGGCTTATACGTCTACTGACTTACGGGTTCTACACTGGGCCAAGGTACAGTTCCTTGGGCTCAGTAGATAACCAGGGTACGGGTATCTGGACTTAGTATATAATCGGGGTCGGGTCCTCCGGGCCAAGGTACGGGTCCTTGGGTTCAGTAGATAACCAGGGTGCGGGTCCCTGGGCCAGGGTACGAGTCTCTGGACTTAGTATATAACCTGGGTCGGGTCCTCTGAGCCAAGGTACGGGTCCTTGGGCTTTGTAGATAACCAGGGTGCGGGTCGCTGTGCCAAGGTACAGTTCCTTGGGCTTAGTAGATAACCAGGGTGCGGGTCCCTGGGCCAGGGTACGGGTCGTTGGACTTAGTATATAACAGGGGTACGGGTCCTCCGAGCCAAGGTACGGGTCCCTGGGCTTTGTAGTTAACCAGGGTGCGAGTCCCTGGGCCAGGGTACGGGTCCCTAGACTTGGTATATAACCAGGGTATGGTTCCTCCGGGCCAAGGTACGGGTCCCTGGGCTTTGTAGATAACCAGGGTGCGGGTCCCTGGGCCAGGGTACGGGTCCCTGGACTTTGTAGACATTTCCCTGAACCATTTCTTTATTTGATGAAGAGATAATAGATACACGTGCTTTTAAACATAATATTTCTTTAAATAAAAAGCATTCCATGGCCTCTGGAGAGTGTGTCCCTGAGAATCTTCGAGATAGTAAGCTACACCTGAGCTGACTCTTATAATTACTTTGAAGGGTCCTTCCCAACGGGCTTCTAATTTTTCCACATCACCTACGGGCTTGATCTTCTTCATAACCAAGTCCCCAACCTGAAAATTTCGTGGCCAGACATGCTTGTTGTAGGACTTTATCACCTGGCTGCGATAAGCTTCCATTCGAATGGCTGCTCGATCTCTTTTTTCTTCCACTAAATCAAGTTCAATGGCCCGAGATTGATCATAGTTACTCGGATAAGATTCTATCCGAGTAGAAGATTGTCCAATCTCCACTAGCAGGACTGCTTCTGAACCATAAACAAGGCTGTAGGGTATTTCCCGAGTAGATGATCGAGGTGTGGTTCGGTATGCCCATAAGACACTTGGTAATTCTTCCACCCAATCTTTTCCTTTCCCGTGGAGTCGGCCACCTCGATATGAGTGAAGCATTTAATGGCGCCAACTTGGTAGAGCATGCACAGCTGACCTATTTCTAACAATGACATTAATTGTTGATAAAGTCAAGTGGGCTGGACGTGACTAGTGTAAGATTTGACATGTCAGACTAATAGGGTATAATCAGCCGCCCTACTATCATTAATGCTCAAACACGAAAAACGAGGTCATCATTGCATTCTCTACTATA
Source organism: Primulina tabacum (assembly GCF_025594145.1). NCBI lineage: Eukaryota > Viridiplantae > Streptophyta > Magnoliopsida > Lamiales > Gesneriaceae > Primulina > Primulina tabacum. The sequence goes on from NC_134551.1 coordinate 42,829,191, forward strand.
AATACCAGGTTCTTTATTTGCATTTACGCTAGATTGAGATATTAACTCACATCAAATACTCTCATTTATTGCTCGTTTACTCCCACTCTCCACACCAATCACACAGCCATCCCTTGGCTACATTGGTTTTATTGCTTGAGTACTCTTCTGACTTAAAAATCGGAGTGGTCACGCCGGACACCCTTCCGGCGCCCATTCACGTGATTACTTTCTTGTTTGCAGATCTCTCGGATTTTTCAGGGAGGAAGTTCAATCCAGACGTCCAACTCATATTTCCTTCAATATTTTAATAGTATACCCGGCAGAGTTCCCGACCCGACTCGTTCATTTCGCCCGGGTTGCATCATTGGCGCCGTCTGTGGGAAATCTGAGTTCTAAGGTGTTGATATGGCCCCTACTAGAAGAGCAAACCAAGACACTTCTCGAGTTCAGGAGGAGAACAATACTCGTCTTTCTGGTGCAGGTGGCCCTCCCCCGAATGGTCCTCAACCCACCATTCATTTAACTCTCGAGGAGTTAAAAAAGATTATAACTGATGCTGTTAAGATGGCTACGGAAAAGAAGGCCACCACTCGTCATTCCAGTCATCCCGAGCAGCAACGTGAGCAGCCGCAAGAGGAAGAGAGAAGGGAGGAGGAGAGGGAATCAAGCGCGGGTTCTAAGTCCCCCACTGTTGCGGAAGAATTAGTGGAATTGAGGAAGAAAGTAAAGATATTGGAGGGACAGGTTGGTTCTAAGGACAATTTTCATGTTGTCAAAGGTTGCCCGTTCTCAGATATCATTGTCCGGGAACCATTACCCGGGCATTTCAAGTCAGCCAAAATCAAGGACTATGATGGGAGTTCCGATCCAGAGGAGCACCTCGCTCGTTTCGAAGTTTCGAAAACATGACCATGTTGCATTGTTATGGAGACCAAATTAAATGTAAAGTGTTCCTCACCACCTTAATGGACTCCGCACAAAGATGGTTTGAAGGGTTGACGCCACAAAGCACCAATTGCTTTGAAGATTTCCAAAAGGTATTCTTACATCAATTTAGCAGCAGCAAGAAGTACAAGTAGACTGCTTTCAGTTTATTTGAGGTAAAGCAGAGGCAAGATGAAACCCTAAGGGCGTATCTCAAAAGATTCAACCGAGTGGCCCTGGATGTGCCGACCTGTGCACCCGAGACGAAGACTACCGTGTTCATGCAAGGGCTGTGGGAAGGGGATTTTTTCCGATCCTTAACTAAGAAATTGCCCGGGGACTTCGAAGATCTCTTATCTCGAGCAGAGAAATACATTAATATGGAAGAAGCGCAAAATCAGAAAAGAGAGGCCTTGAAGAGATCAAGAGGAGACCGGGCTGTCAAACCCGAAGAAAGAGCTCCCAAGAAAAATGGCCCGGGACATTTTTCTCATGTACCTTTAAGAATTGCCCGGGACCGAGAGATCCAGGAATGTAGTTCAGATATAGCCCCGCTTCCCAGTCCGGCGGGAAGAGCGTCAAGGCCAGAGCAGAAAGGGTACTCTACCCTCCATAAAGATTGTTCACATAACACCAATGAATGCCGGATCTTGGGGAAGAAATCCGTTAGACACCCTATGCCAGCATCCCATCCTCCTCGAGATAAGTCTTGACAGCCACCTTGGTTGTCTAGACGTTCCGGACCGAATGTTCCTCCAAATTCAACAAATATCCCGAGCGGAAGTAGAATGGGAGAAGCAAGTTCTCGGGAAGAAAGGGGCAGACCAGTAGAGAGGAAGGACCCTTCCCCAAGCCGAGGAGCAATCAAAATGATTTCAGGGGGGTCCACTGATGGCGATTCCAACCGGGCCCGGAAAGCCAAAAGTAGGAGGGAATGCTTAGAGGTCGATGGGAGGGGGAGAGACGAGCCAATTATAAGCTTTGGACCAGAGGATCTCAGAGGAGTTAGTCTACCCCACAATGACGCTCTTGTCATTCAGGCCCGAGTGGCTAACTACGATGTGTTGAGGGTATTTGTTGACAATGGCAGCTCTGTCAATGTCGTATTTAAGGAAGCCTTGGTCCAAATGGATCTACATGAGTATCAATTAGAGGCGGTTGAGACTGCCTTGTTTGGTTTTGCTGGACATGCTGTGTATCCTGAGGGGGAAATCACTCTACCCTTGACCCTGGGCACTAGAGACCTGAGAAAAACTGTGATGACTACTTTTACAGTGGTGGATGCCCCGTCCTCGTACAATATCATATTGGGAAGGCCGGCCATGAATGAGATGAGAGCCGTGGCCTCCACTTATCACCAGAAAATCAAATTTCCAGTGCGAGGACAGGTTGGGGAAGTTAAAGGAGATCAGCCCTCTTCTCAGAGGTGTTATGGGGAGACAGTCTGGGTTGATCAAAAGAAGGCAAGGAGGGAAGGGAAGGAGAAAGAGTGTCAAGAGGGGGCCAAGGAGAGAGAGGTGCACTTTGTCGCTGAGGAAGAACAAGAAGTGGTGGAAATTGAGCCAGGAAAGCACGTCCGGGTGGCCCTAGACATCAGCACGTCCACCCGGGTAAATCTCTTGCAATGTTTAAAAACTAACATTAGTGTTTTTGCCTGGTCTCAACAGGAGTTGGCCGGGATCTCGCCCCAAGTGGCCGAACATAAATTGAATATCCTCCCGGGATCCCGGTCCGTGAAGCAAAAAAAGAGGCATTTCGGCCCTGAAAAAGATAAAGTAATTGAAGAGCAAGTGGGAGAGTTGCTAAGAGCCGGGCACATCAGGGAAGTCCAATTCCCTACCTGGCTATCAAATGTGGTTCTCGTCCCAAAATCCACTGGGAAATGGAGAATGTGTGTTGATTTCAGGGACTCGAATAAAGCATGCCCAAAAGATTGTTATCCACTTCCCCGGATTGACCAGTTGGTAGATTCCACTTCTGGATGCGAGTTATTAAGATTTCTGGATGCATATCAGGGGTATCATCAAATCCCCTTAGCTCTGGAAGATCAGGATAAAGCCAGTTTTATTACCTCTGGGGGCACCTTTTTCTATGTCGTTATGCCTTTTGGATTGAAGAATGCGGGGGCTACGTACCAACGCTTGATGAATCTTTTCTTTCAAAAGCAAATAGGTCGGAATATTGAGGTGTATGTGGACGACATTCTAATCAAAACCTGGGAAGTCTCCCACTTCATTGATGATTTAGCTGAAACTTTCAACACTTTAAAACAATATGGAATAAAGCTCAACCCGGGCAAGTGTGTATTCGGGGTCAGGAGTGGTAAATTTTTGGGTTTCTTGGTAACTGACAGGGGAATCGAAGTTAACCCTGAGAAAATCAGAGCAATAATGGACATGCCTTCTCCTCAGTCTGTCCGAGATGTGCAGAAATTAACCGGGAGGATTGCGGCCTTATCGCGCTTCATTTCCCGATATGCCCATCAGAGTTATCCATTCTTCCAAGTCCTAAGGAGAGCGCAGAAATTTGGCTGGGACGACAAATGTGAACAAGCTTTCAAGGACTTGAAGAAGTACCTGGCTGATTTGCCTATTTTGGCCAAGCCCGAGCCTGGGGAAAAATTATGGGTCTATCTCTCCGCCACCGAATTCGCTGTTAGCTCTGTACTTGTCAAAGAAGAAGGAGCCGATCAGAAACCGATATATTATGTCAGTCACGCCCTTCGAGGAGCAGAATTAAAGTATAGTGAGTTGGAAAAAATAGCATTGGCTTTGGTAATGACTGCTCGGAAGTTGAGGCCATATTTTCTCTCACATCCCATTGTGGTCCTCACCAATTCTCCCCTTGGAAGGATCATGACTCACGCCGAAATCTCCGGGAGAATGGTTAAATGGACTGTGGAGCTCGGGGAATATGACACTGAATATAAACCCCGAGCTGCTATAAAAGCCCAGGCATTAACGGACTTCTTAACAGAAATGATCCAACCAGTCGAAGAAGAAGTATGGAGGGTGTTTGTTGATGGCGCGTCAAATTTATCAGGATGTGGAGTGGGGGTGGTCCTAATCGCCCCATCAGAAGAGAAAATCAAGTTGGCTTTGAGGATTGATTCCAGGGTCACAAATAACGAAGCAGAGTACGAAGCTGTTTTGGCTGGGTTACAGGCTGCCCGGGAAGTTGGTGCTTCCCGAGTCATTATTTATTCTGACTCCCAATTTGTTACACAGCAGATCAAAGGGACGTATGAGGCCAATAACGAAAAGATGCTCAAATATTTAGGGCTCATCACTGCCCGGGCATCATCTCTGACAGACTGGAGTATGGAGAAAATTCCCCGGGAGGAAAATGCAGAGGCCGATACCTTAGCCAAATTGGTTGCTTCCATGACAGATATAAATACCCGGCAGAGTTCCCGACCCGACTCGTTCATTTCGCCCGGGTTGCATCAAGTAAGGTTGAACAAACAAAAGGAAAAACATCCATAATAATTCACAAGTTGATGTGGAGCAGCCACATAGTGATTCGTCATCTGAAATTGAAGAAAGGTTCTCATCGTTTAAGCAATAGAGTGAGACAGTTGATCATCTAAATATCGAAGAGGATTTAAGCCAACATTCTTTAGCTAGGGATATAAAAAAAGAGCAATAAGGGTCCTTGAAAGTTTAGTGTACGAAGACTTGACCTGGTATGCATTAATAGTCGCAGAAGAGGTAAATACTCTCGAACCAAAATCATTTAAAGAAGCCATGGCCTGTGAACAGAAAGAAGAATGGCTGAAATTCATGAAAGAGGAAGTTAAGTCAGTAGTAAAAATTAAACCTAGAAACTAGTGACTAAATCTAAAGGGCATAAGATCTTGGGGTACAAATGGATCTATAAACTTAAGGAAGCTTTAAAGTGGAATTTGGGATATTTAAAGAGGAAACCAAACTTGGGGCTATTGTTTAAGAGGCAAGATGATGTAACACAACTAGTAGTTAGCTTTTTATGTTCTTATCTTGCTGGAAACTTGCTTACAAGGAAATCAATAACGTGGTATGTATTCACGGTGCTTGGACCAACAATTAATGTGAAAGATGTACTCCAACCAATAGTTGCATTGTTCACAACAGAGACAAAATACATGGTGGTGACAGAAGCAATCAAGGAAGCCATTTGGTTCAAAGGAATAGTAATAGAGTTTGTGATAAAACTAGAACAATTTGTAGTGTACCATGAAAATCTAAGTGCTATACAATTAACTAAACATAAAGTGTATCATGAAAGGACAAAATACATAGACATCAAGCTACATTATGTTATAGAATTCTTTTCAAAGGGGAATTCAAAGGTTGAGAAAGTTGCCACCAAAGAAAATCCTATTGATGCAATGACTAAAGCACTGCCACACACCAAGTTCAAACATTGTATGGACTTGGTACAAGTTTTGGAATGGAATTAGACCAGTAAGGGAAAAAGAATAACAATCATCTTGTAAGATAAGGTGGAGATGTTTGATGATATGTCTTCCAAGCTGGCATATTTACTTGAGAGTGAGAGGATGAATTGTTAAGCTAACTTTGACTGGAGGAACAAGGAGTCACAAGTTGCAAACTAAACTAAAAAGGCTCTCAGTTGGATAGGTGAAAAAACAGAAACGGTTGGAAGAAGAAACAACCGATTAAACAGGTCGAATATAAATTCAAGGAAGTTCCCTTGTGGAAAACACACTGAGTCATTATCCATTCAATCAACAGAAATTGGAGAACAAGGGTGATCAAAAACTCGAAGAAGAACATAGAAGATAGGCTGGAAATTTGAAGTCTATTATGTGAATTTTTTTTTTTGGTTTTATATCTTTTGTAAAACTTGTTTGATCTTGGTTATAGAAAGAAGGTGCTGCTATCATGTGAATGTAGATTATTTATGATCGATTGACTAAATTCTTTGTGTTGGTTTTTCCATTTTGCTCTTGTTCAATCTTTATTTGTGCATGGTGTTAAAGACCTCGACATAACAGTTAACGTCTTGGTTTATACCTTTAAGAACCTAGACGTTAACATTGTGAACAAACAATTTATCATAGATATAAAGTCTTGATCACAACAAGAATTGGGTGTTCTTCTGGTGAATATTTCGAATATCATACAACTGTTATATACCCAATAAAAAACTTTGTTGGTTTTGGATGACATTCATGTATATGTCATTTTCATTGAGATAACTAAGGGATGGTTCATTTGCAGGTTCAATCGGACCTATTGATGCCTTGGTAAGGGTTCTTCATACCTGAATTATGCTAATGAAGAAACTGATATTGTTGATAGATATTTAATGTTTGTGAAGTTTTCGCCAATCTGGAATAAGTCAGCTTGGTCATAACAATTTTCATCATATTGACTTTTCTGACTTGTGGAAGGAAGCCAAACCATTTTCTGTGAAAAATTTACAATTACCACTATCTAAGAAAATCAATTTGTTATTCGATTCTGCTTTATAAATAATTTCTGATCTGCCAGACATCTCTCCTCAATGGATATTAACGTTCGTGTATTCCTAGACATGGAAAAATGAAAATTTTATCACGTCGAGTTTGTTATTGTGGTGGTTAGTAAACGAGTTCATGTCAACAGTTTCTCGATTTTTCGTGTTAAATTTATTTGCTTCTCTATGAGGTTGGAGTTGAATTTTTTGTTGGCGTGAGTCTCTCAATCAGCAAGATATGAAAATCTTAGATTTAGGAATCTCTTCAATCAAGGGATTGTAGCCGTAAATATTGTACACAAAATATCTTCCTAAAATAGTTTTTTTTTGTATGTCTATATCTTGTACTCAATTTATGTGATATTGTATGAAAGAAAACCTTTATGTTTGACATGGTATCAGAGCAGGATCTTGGGTTCCCTCTTTTTTGATTGGGTATGGGACAAGATCTTGATTGGCCTTCATGGAGGACTCCACCGAAATAAGCCTTGATAATCTAACATAAAAAATGACGGAGGCCTTTACAAGGGTTCAAACCTCTTTCTCTCCCATCACTGATTCCCCGATGGTTCCAATCAACATCAAGTTTGAGGGTTCCAACTATGGATTATGGTCCCAGGTTGTTGAGATGTATATCTCAGGAAAAGACAAATTGGGATACATCAATGGAGACTATCCCCAACCATCAGACACTGACCCCTCCTTTCGTAAGTGGCACAATGAGAATGCCATGGTGAAAGGCTGGTTGATCAACTCCATGGACAATTCCTTGGTTGTGAAATTTATTCGCTACCCAATAGCTAAGAAGGTATGAGACTCTGCTGCAACAACATACTTTGATGGAATTGACACCTCACATGTATATGATCTCCGACGTCGTGTATTTCGGATGAAACAAGCAGGAGGATCAATAGAAAAATACTATAACGACCTACAGGATTTGTGGCAAGAGATCGATTTCCGCCGACCGAATCCAATGAAATGTGCAATTGACATACAAAGCTAAAACTCCGTTTTACAGGAGGAGCGAGTATACACGTTTCTTGACGGACTAGATGACCGATTGGATCATGTTCGGAGCGATGTTCTTCGCTTGAAATCTTTTCCTTCCATTGAGCAGGCATATGCTCGCATTCGAAGGGAAGGTCTCCGACAATCTGTGATGATCTCGGGAGTAGAAGCAGGGGTTAGTGGTGTTGTTATGGCCATCAAAGGCGTGAAATCTGGCCAGCCACAAAGACCTGGGTCTTTTTAACGATCCAAAGGTCATTCTGATGGGAATAAGTGCACTCACTGTGGGAGTACAAAACATACTCGGGAAACCTGTTTCAAATTACATGGCTACCCAGACTGGTGGCACGAATTACAAGCTCGAAATAAACGAGATGCTCTTGCAACTGAAGATGGCCCAAGTCGAGCAGCGGTGGCCATGGCAGGATCCCAACTCTTTCTTACTCCTGTGTCTGAACCCTCTACCTCAATGCCAGATCAAGGTAACTGTGGTCAAGTTTTTTTCAGCTCTACCACTCCAAAATATGGTGCCTGGATTATCGAATCTGGAGCGACGGATCATATGACATTTGATCCAAATGACTTCTCCAACACTATCCAGCCAAGAAGGACTTGCATTTCCAATACCAATGGGGCTACTTATCCAGTCACAGGGGCTGGAACAGTGCCCCTGTCTCCCTCTCTCTCTCTCTCTAGATCACACACTTCTTGTGCATTTTCAATACCAATGGGGCTACTTATCCAGTCACAGGGGCTGGAACAGTGCCCCTGTCTCCCTCTCTCTTTCTCTAGCTCACACACTTCTTGTTCCATCTCTCTCCAACAAATTGATATCTGTGAGTCAAGTTACTGAAGAGCTTAATTTTGTTATGCTGATGTACTCTAATTTTTGCCTTCTTCAGGATGTTCTCAGCAAGGAGATCATTGGGGGTGGTACTGAGAGGGGAGATTGTACTACCTTGATGACTTCAGCTCAGGCAAAGCAAATTCAACGCACCATCAAACTAGTAGCCATGAACAACAGATTTGGCTATGACATAGGCGACTAGGGCACCCATCATTTGGCTATCTCCGGCACCTACTCCCATCATTATTTTCCCGTTTGCATACTGTTGACTTTAACTGTGATACGTGTATCAAGGCTAAAAGCCAACGAGTTTCTTATCCAGTTAGCTTGAATAAAATTAATACTCCATTTGCTTTGGTACACTCCGATGTGTGGGGACCATCCCCGATACCTACTTCCTCTGATCACCGTTGGTTTGTAATTTTTGTTGACGATTGTACTCGAATGACATGGCTCTATCAGATAAAAACTAAATATGAAGTTTTCACCTTTTTTCAAGCATTTCATGCCATGGTTCGGACTCAATTTTCCTCCAAGATAAAAATTCTTCGTTCTGGTAATGGTGGCGAATTCATCAACCAAAGATTTCAGACCTATTTCCAACAAAATGGCCTCCTCCATGAGACCTCATGCTCTCAAACACCGCAACAAAATGGTGTCGCCGAAAGGAAAAATCGGCATTTTTGGAAACATCTCGTTCTCTACTCCTTGGAGCAAGGGTGCCAAGATGCCATTGGGGGGATGCTGTGGCCATTGCCATGTACTTAAGAAACCGTATGTCATCTAAAGTTTTACATTTTAAAACTCCCTTATAGACCCTCTCTACTCATATCCCTTCACTCAATATTGATGCTTCTTCCTAGAATTTTCGGGTGTGTTGCTTTTGTCCACCTCCACAAGAATCAACATACCAAACTGGACCCATGTGCGGTTCGATGCTTATTTTTTGGATATGGTTTACACAAAAAAGGTTTCAAGTGCTATGACCCAGCTACCAACCAAACCTATATCACCATGGACGCTACATTCCTTGAGTCTGAAAATTTCTATCCTTCATCGATACCCAATTCTTCCCTTCAGGGGGAGACTCGAGTAGAAGAGACAAATCGGTTGATGGCCCTCGTGGGTGAGCATTGAACTTGAATTATAGAAGTTGAACCGAATGAGGTACCACTAGAAATTGAATATGTCAAATTTGGAAATGAAGAAGCAGAAAATACAGAGCATACTCAGTCCCCTCACTCCTCAGTACCCGAAGACCCTTCTCCTCCTGAGAATGTTCCCGAGGTAAGTACTTCTTCTGCTGCACCTTTACATGCTAATATTTTGGATTCCTCTACTAGTTATGTGTTGCCTTTTAGAGACAATCGTGGGAAACCACCAAACAGATACAGCCCAAATGAAGAAGGTAGAAAGTCCAAGCACCCAATTGCACATTATGTGTCTACTCAAGGTCTGTCAAAGCCGCTCAAGACTTTCACTCAAACACTATCCTCTTGCCACATTCCTACTAGTGTTGAAGAGGCGTTATCTGATCCAAAGTGGGCGCAAGCAATGCAAGAAGAACTAGAAGCCTTAAAGAAAAATAATACATGGAAATTGGTCCCATTACCAGAGGGAAAGAAATTAGTGGGATGCAAATGGGTGCTCTCGATAAAATACAAGGCTGATGGATCAATTGACCGCTACAAGGAGAGACTTGTAGCAAAGGGTTTTACCCAAACATATGGCGTTGACTACTCAGAAACCTTCTCACCCGTAGCTAAACTCAATACCATTAGAGTCCTACTATCTCTTGCAGCAAATTTGGAATGGCCACTACATCAACTCGAAGTGAAGAATGCTTTCCTTCACGGGAATCTTGATGAGGAAGTATACATGGAAGTTCCGCCAGGATATACAGGAAGAGCTGGGAACAAAATTGTTTGTAAAGTGGAGAGAGCATTGTATGGACTAAAACAGTCACCCCGAGCATGGTTTGGCCGACTTAGTTCAGCTATGAGGAAGTATGGCTATCGCCAAAGTAACTCTGACCATACTCTCTTCCTGAAACACCGACAAAGCAAGGTGACAGCATTGATAGTCTACGTGGACGATATGATAATTACGGGGGACGACGCTGATGAGATCTCGAGGCTACAAGAACAATTGTCTAATGAATTCGAGATGAAGAACTTGGGAGGGCTTAAGTATTTTTTGGGAATAGAAGTGGCGAGAACTAAAAATGGAATATTCGTCTCTCAACAAAAATACGTACTAGACTTATTGACGGAAGTTGGATTACTAGAGTGTAAACATGTGGATACGCTGATTGTGCAGAACCATAGACTTGGAGAATATTTGGACCAGGTGCCAGCTGATAAGGTGAGGTATCAAAGACTAGTGGGGAAGATCATTTAATTATCTCACACTCGTCCAGACATTGCTTACGCCGTAAGTGTGGTAAGCCAATTTATGCATAATTCGAGTGAAGAACATATGGGTGCAGTAAATCGAATTCTCCGCTACCTAAAATCATCACCAGGGAAAGGATTAATGTTCTCCAAGAATGCACATATGAATATTGAAGGGTACACGGATGTGGATTGGGCTGGAAATATATCGAATAGAAAGTCGACTTTAGGCTACTTTACATTTGTGGGAGTAAACTTAGTTAATGGAGAAGTTAAAAGCAGAAGGTGGTAGCCTTATCCAGCGCTGAAGCTGAGTTCCGAGGCATGGCGAAAGGATTATGCGAGCTTCTTTGGCTTAGAGGTTTGCTAACAGAAGTCGGTTTCCCTCCTGACTCTGCAATGAACTTATTCTGTGATAACAAAGCTGCCATCGACATATCTAACAGCCCAATTCAACACAACCGCACCAAGCACGTGGAGATAGACCGACATTTCATCAAACAGAACCTGGACGAGAAGATCATCCAGTTCCCTTTTGTTAAATCTGAAAATCTGTTAGCTGACATTCTTACCAAGGCAGTCTCCAGCAGGAACTTCAATGACTCACTTGACAAGTTAAGTGTTAGAGACATCTACACACCAACTTGAGGGAGAGTGTTGGCGTGAGTCTCTCAATCAACAAGCTATGGAAATCTTAGATTTAGGAATCCCTTCAGTCAAGGGACTGTAGCCGTAAATATTGTACACAGAATGTCTTCCTAAAATAGTTTTTTTTTTTGTATGTCTATATCTTGTACTCAATTTCTATGGTATCGTATGAAAGAAAACCTTTATGTTTGACATTTTTTATGTATCCTATGTTTGGTGAAATGCATTTGTGTATGGAGCAGTATTTTGTCGTTTCACCCCAATTTTGGAGTTCGGTGCTAGGAATTCTATATTCCTCCTGAATTGCCTTTCATATTTCTGATGATGGGGACTAGTGTTTAGTTCCAAAAGATTGAATAATTTCTTGAAAGTTATATAACCATTTTTCCCGTGCATATGTTGATATGTAAATACAAATATCTTCATAAGTATGTTGTGCGTCTATGCCTGACACCAACCATCCCACACCTAGGCATAGAATTCTCTCGGAGTTTCGGCTTACACAAGTTTAACTGTTTGACTTTTAAAAATGTTATGGCTGAGATGCGGATAACAATAACGATTTTCATAATCTGCTATGAACTTCTACCCAACAGGAAACTCATTGGGCCTTACTGGACTCTTCGGCCGTACTGGGACCTGTTTTGGAAACACTTCTGCTGCTTGATAGATTATCATTCCTCCAGGAAGAAGGCGACTTGATTGTAGCAGTTATGCTGCCTATATTTTACCTTGTTTTATCTCCTAGAAATTTATCTTTGATTGGGAAAAAACTGTGAAATCATCTTCTATAACAAGTTGTCATGAAGGGTAATCACATTGTTCCTATATCTGTTACAACAATCAGGTGCTTAACATGCTCATGAAGAAAGGCCATTGGTACTCAGTAACTGAGAAGAGTTGTTGATGCTCTTGTAAGATTTGGTTAACAAAATGAGTTTATTTACAAATTTCCTTTTCCTTGTTTGAGGATCACTTGATGGCATATTATAGCAGGGTATTATGCATTGAATTGTATGCATGCCTTTTCTAGGGAGAGAGATTGAGACATAATTTATAGCGAACAGGGAGAAATATGTTCATAGCAAACAACTATTTATTTTATGGCTTTTATATTGATATCGCGAAGAATGAAGAATCTGCAATGTTTCATTAACGTTTGTGTATACCATCCTCCTATAATCGATTTTACTGGCCCTTTCTCCTGCTTTATTAAATTGTATAGCAAGTTTTTATTTGATTACTGAATTATATTTTCTTGACTAGTAGATTTGAACTTGTTGCCCTCCGGAAATCCAAGTGTTAGTCTAAAATCGGAAACCTGTTATTCTGATTTTCTCGTAAAATTTAGGGCCTTCACGTGAAAGAGATGAGCTCCTTGAGAAGATGTATGGGCTACAAGCTCGAGCCAGCCTCAGTTGCAATGGACAAAAGTGAGTTGTTTGGCTTTTGAAAGTTTTATCTTCGTATGGGTATAGATATGTATTCACTCTTTTGATTGTTATTACAACCTCGAGTATCTTTGGACAATGTAAGTACATGTATGCATTCTCATTGATCAGATCAAAACAACTAGATCCTATGCTTCAACCAATCCATTTGGATAAAATACTTCTTTCAGATGTCAATGAAGACTGATGGTTGGGGATGTCTCCTGATGTTAGTGCCGCCTTCAGTCAAACTTTAATGTTTAAATCTTGCATTCCATGGTTTTCAATTATCATTCTTTTACATGGAGTCAGCATACAAATGCCAGCATCTGAATGTGTATGTAGTTTGATTTTTTGAGGATTTCTGCTTCTACTTATTTACTTCTTTTTTCATATACGTGGTTCACTTATAGAACAATCTGATAGCACTAATTCTCTAGTATTCAGGCCACTCTAAATGCCCATGATATCTTAAGATTTCTTATTACATTGAAAAAAATGACTTGAATTCGAGTATAATCTTTTGATGTGTAGACAGCTAATTTCTGCTCTAGCTAGATTTTTTCTTTGCAAAACAAGAACTTGTGGAACTATTGATTTATTGTTGATACAACATGGAGTCCGTTTGGATTTATAAGTTTTTTTCTTAAAAGTGCTATTTTCGTTTGGATTTATTAGTTTTAAAAGTGCTATTTTTTTTAAAACAAAAATGTTTTATAGTTTTTTATATGTTTGAATAGGTATTGTAGTGCATTTAAAAGAACTTAATTAAAGCACTTAATTAAGCTAAAATAAGTGCTTTTTCAAAAGCCCAAATATATAATTTTTAAGCGCTTTTTCTAAATAACTCATACTAAAAAAATGTTTTCATTTATTTATCCAAATACAGAACTATTAAAACTTTTGCTAAAAAAACACTTTTAAAAACAGCATCTCTTTAAGCAAAATGCTTTTAAATCCGACCATACACGACATGTAAGTTTCAAAAATTAATTTCGTACGTTTTTCTCATCTTTATATATTTGTGAGTTGTTTGGGAATGTTGTGGGTGATGTGAATATTAGAGTAGATGTCCTGCAAGCCAACGGTTGGCTAGAGAATTTATTGACTCAAGTGTAATAAACAATCTTTATTTTAATATAATTTAACTTTTCATGGTCTTGTTTTACTTTATCTGTATACCCATGCAATCAGCATAGATAAAGTCCTTGAGTATGTTTTACTTTATCTGTATACTCATGCTTTAATACAAATGAATCGTTATTCGATGTTGAAATTCATTTGTAAACAATGCATATTCTAAATTCGCTCCTAGTCGATTCAGCCGGCTAAAATAAGTATAAAGGCCGCTTGAGCTCGAGACTAGCATCTGTGATATTGTGTACTGCGTTTCTTGGTAAGGGCATAGAAATGTCCAAACATGCAGATGGGTAGTCATATGATGATTGTACCGAACAACCCTCCCTCAGACTTTCCAAGTGGTTATCATTCATCGAGATGATAAGTCCGTGGTTATGATTGTACACCATTAGTTCTTACGACCCGGGACAACACTGAGGCTCTATATGCTAGGGCTGTGCTTTGACTCGTTTACCGGTTCCAGGAGAGTCATCAGGTGGCGAGGTTGGGTACAGTTGCGACACATATAGGAGCCAGTGCATTGCAGTCGGGGATTCACCGCTCACCTGCGGGTGTGGATATCCTATGTGATCTGATGAAATTATAGTACGTGGAATCTCTGGCCAGAGTATGAGATGTACGTTAGAGAAGGAGTTCTCCAACCATACATGCGATGCCACTATTTATAGTTATCACATAGTTATCGAATTATTATGCAACCCTCGATGAACCAATGGTTGCAGATTCGATCAAGATATATGAGATGAAGGGACCGTACTGTACGTTAATCATAATCGACTGGTTCTTGCAGGCACTATCAGTGATACCTAGGAGATCATGGGGCGATGCTACTAGACGCTCTTACCATGATCCGATGGGTGCAATCAGAAATGAGTTCTGACATTCTTAATCAAGGTGTTGATGAAAAGAATGGGGCTAACTAGGGTAAGCCCGAATAAGAATAAATATTATTCTGAATCACAAAGAGTTGTGAACTCACGGCTAGCTGTATCCCTGAACCATTGAGGGTCACACAAGCACTTGATCATTTGTTCCCATTGAGAGAATAAATTCAAGGAGTTGAATTTATATTATGATATAGTAAATTCAAAGAGTTGAATTTACTATAATTAAATTTTGAGAAAAATAAATTCAAGGATTTGAATTTATGAGATAGTAAATTCAAGAAGTTGAATTTACGAATTTATAAAATTTGGGAGAATAAATTCAAGGAGTTGAATTTATAAAATCTGATAATTTAATTTATTAAACTCAAAAGTTGAGTTTATTAAATATTAAATTTTGTAGGTGATAAAATTCAAGGAGTTGAATTTATAATTTAAATAATAAATTCAAATGTTGAATTTATAATCGATTTAATTTATTAAGCTCAAAAGTTGAGTTTATTAAATATTAAATTAAAATTGGTGGAAAGTATGTTTGAAAGTTTTATCTTCGTATGGGTATAGATATGTATTCACTCTTTTGATTGTTATTACAACCTCGAGTATCTTTGGACAATGTAAGTACATGTATGCATTCTCATTGATCAGATCAAAACAACTAGATCCTATGCTTCAACCAATCCATTTGGATAAAATACTTCTTTCAGATGTCAATGAAGACTGATGGTTGGGGATGTCTCCTGATGTTAGCGCCGCCTTCAGTCAAACTTTAATGTTTAAATCTTGCATTCCATGGTTTTCAATTATCATTCTTTTACATGGAGTCAGCATACAAATGCCAGCATCTGAATGTGTATGTAGTTTGATTTTTTGAGGATTTCTGCTTCTACTTATTTACTTCTTTTTTCATATACGTGGTTCACTTATAGAACAATCTGATAGCACTAATTCTCTAGTATTCAGGCCACTCTAAATGCCCATGATATCTTAAGATTTCTTATTACATTGAAAAAGATGACTTGAATTTGAGTACAATCTTTGATGTGTAGACAGCTAATTTCTGCTCTAACTAGATTTTTTTCTTTGCAAAACAAGAAGTACTTGTGGAACTATTGATTTATTGTTGATACAACATGGAGTCCGTTTGGATTTATTTAGTTCTTTTCTTAAAAGTGCTATTTTTTTAAAATAAAAAAATGCTTTTATAGTTTTTTATATGTTTGAATAGGTATTGTAGTGCATTTAAAAGAACTTAATTAAAGCACTTAATTAAGCTAAAATGAGTGCTTTTTCAAAAGCCCAAATATATAATTTTTAAGTGCTTTTTCTAAATAACTCATACTAAAAAAATTGTTTTCATTTATTTATCCAAACAAAGAACTATTAAATCCAAACATACTCGATAAGTAAGTTTCAAAAATTAATTTCGTACGTTTTTTCTCTTCTTTAAATATTTGTGAGTTGTTTGGGAATGTTGTGGGTGGTGTGAAGGGAAGACAACATTGTTTACCAGTACAAGTGTTCATCTTATTGCTGAGGATTGATCAAATACATCATTAAGGTTTTTATTTATTTATTTAATGACTAACTGTTTCAGTATTTGTACCGCAATTTGAAAGCAAGTAGGTCTCTTATGATACGATCTCACGAATCTTTATATATGAGACGGGTCAACCCTACCGATATTTACAATAAAAAGTAATACTTTTCATGAATGATTCAAATAAAAGATCTGTCTCACAAAATACGATCCGTGAGACCGTCTTACACAAGTTTTTGTCTTTGAAAGCTGGCATGATAGAGAGTCTAATTTGTTTGTTAATCTTTGTTGCCCAACAATTTTTAGCCATTTTTATATATAATTTGCTTAGTTTCTAAAGTGAGAAATGTCTGGTGGATTTCAATCCTGTGCAGTCGCTTTCGTGAGAACTCGTCTTTGTTGACTTCACTTGTGGTACCTGTTCACCCCATACAATTCTTTTTAACTTAGGAATCTATGCTTTCTGAAAGAAATGGCACCCTATATTTCTAAAGCTCATGCCCCTTTTATTTAACATCTTTAGAACGAGCCCTTTAATCACGAGCTTCCTTGAGCCATATGAACTTTGCATAAATATTATTTATTTCTTTTAGGATTATATATCTCGTTTCACCCCCACACGCACATGCAGACTTTTTGGTGCTAAAAGTATTACCTATATTGTGTGGCAAGCGTGAAACCTTAGGCATCTGGTTAATATGGAAATTTGATTTCTTAATTTTTTAAAAATTTAGAAACCCTTTATTCTCCATTTTTTCATTCTCTATTCTCCAAAATGGAGTATTAAATTCTCTATTTCAAAAATCTTCTCCAACCCATATTCCCTAAATTTTGTAAATTCTTTATTTTTATATTTTTTATTCCAAATTATTTAACGCTCTATTGATGTTATTGATGTTCAGAAAGAAAGGAACGCTCTATTGGCTTGGAAAGAAGAAATTTAAAAAATTTCGGATGAACCCTATGTCTGTTGATGAATCATTCCATGCATACTTGCTCAAAAAACAACAAAACATTTGGCAGAAAAGAGCAGCAAAAGGGGATGGAGCCGACGGATCTTCTAATCTGTTTGGCCAGTTTTTCGGCAAACCTTCTCCATCCGGGTCCGATCTAGGAGAGTACTAGTGTTTAGTCATCATTGCAGTGGAATAAAAATATGTCAATGTGTAATTTTTTATTATCGTCTATTTTATATGTTTTAATGTGAATGCATGTTTAATTTATCTCAAGTTAACTAATTCGATTTTGTTCAAAAAAAAACATGTAATGTATTTTTTCACAATCTTATTTAATTATTATTTTCATTTGTTTTTTTCATCAAAATAATTCAATTACAATAAATAAATAAATAATAATAAATGAGAAAACTTGAAATAAATTAAATGAAACCAAAATATCATTAAAATTTAATAAAAGTATTGAAATCAACATTTAAATATATGAAATGAATAAAAGAGAAATTTTTTCTGAAAAGGGTGTATTTGCAATTTTGGAGAATGACATTTTCGTAAATAATGTCATTCTCCAAAATATATGGATATGCAGCTAGGGTTTCGGCACTTTTGGAAAATTATTGTACATGACTTCAAAATGGAGATTGTATATAGATAATGATTGGAGCATGGTTGGTTCTCCATTTTCTCCAAAATGGAGAATGGATGGAGTTGCTCTTAAAATCAATATGGAACTCTCACGAAGGTGTAAGTTGAAGTTGAGGGCTGTCTTTCTCTTTGCTACAGTTAACTCATGTTGTTCACGACTAGATGCAACAAGTAATTTATGTATTCGTGTGTTTTGGCGCGACAACTGGCAACTTGTGGAAGTTTCGGGTATTCATGTTTGAAAAAAAAAGTGTCGTTTGGCGCACAGTGATTGGGTGATTGGGGGAATATGTAAACTCTTAGTTGTCAAGATAACAATGTGACTGTTTGGAACAGGATAACCTGAAGGTTGCTATCACTATAAAGGCGGATGGCTCAACAGTTCAAAGTATTTGGACAAAATCAGTAGCTGATAATGCATTATGCTTCAGCAGTCAACATTAAACTTCCTGAAATAGATGCGCTAGTATGTAAAAATATTACGATTCTTTCGTTTTCATCATTTGTGCGTGGGGCATACAAAAACTATGTGAAAGTAAGCCAGTCTACATCATTTACTACTATATTATTATCTGGTTGAGGGACGCGTGGGATGTCGTGTTTTATGAGGTTTTTTTCTTCTTTTTTTTTTTTTCCTTTTTTTTTTTTTTACTACAGATGGTGATTCATTTTTCTTGTTTGTTTCTCAATCCATTGGAGTCGTCTGAAGATTTATATTTCGAGATATATCTTACATAATTCAAATATTTTTTTAAACACTTCGATGGGTGAATTGCCTGCCTCTTTTGGTTCTTGTTTGTTCATTCGAAAACGGCTTGATTCTATCCTTTTAATGATCCAGAAAATGGTTCTCTCTTGCTGCCATGCCTCAAACAATCTGGACTATGTCTCTTGTGAGACGGTCTCACGAATCTTTATCTGTGAGATGAGTCAATCCTACCGATGTTCACAATAAAAAATAATACTCTTAGCATAAAAAGTAATATTTTTCGTGGATTACTCAAATAAGAGATCTGTCTCACAATATACGACCTGTGAGACCGTCTCACACAAGTTTTTGCCAATAATATGCTGTTTTTCTTGGCCAAATATGAACCATTTGTACTTGTCTAGTTATGCTTAATTGATACTTAGTTTGGTTTGTCGGTTCCGGTTGAGTCAAATTCAACCCCAATATTGAGTCAGATTGGAGTAGGGGTGTCAATCGGGTGGGTTGGATTGGGTCGGGTTTCGGGTCAACCCGCGAAATTTTTTTTATTTTTTTTTCAACCCGAAGAAACCCGAAAACCCCCAACCCGAACACGAATCCGTATAACCCAACTCAACCCGTCTAACCCACCTAACCCAAATTTTATTTATTTATTTTAAATTTTTTTAAAAAAATTAATGATAAAAATTCAAAAAAATAAAAAATAATAATATTATTTTAATTTAAACACATAATAACAAAATTTTCGATTTAAATTTGAAAGTTTAATCGTAGAAAATTAAAAGTACATTTACTAAATCAAATAAAAAATTGTTAAAAAATAAAAATATGCAAAATAAATATTAGATGATGAAAATTTATCATATAAATATACAATAAATTTTGTTCAAGCATACAATATATAAAAATATATGTAATATTTTCAAAAAAAAAATTTTGCAGGTCAATCCGCGACCCAACCCGACCCAACCCGAAACCCGCCTAACATGGCACTAACCCGAATCAACCCAACCCTGAACCCAACCTGAACCTGATTTTTTTCGTATTGGGTCGTGTCGGGTTGACGGGTCGTGTCGCATTTTGACACCCTTAGATTGGAGTGCTTTTAAAATAATTTAATCCCGTTATTATTTTGATTTTGATTTTTTTTCCCTAAAAATACTATTAGGTGCATACTTGTTACGTAACCACCACATTTTCCAACTTTACTTTCATATCTTTTATTATGCTACCAATTACTTTCCAATTCCAACCTCAAATCTCCACACTCCAAATTAATAATATCGTTCTCTTCGAATTGTATCCAATTTTTTTTTCCAAAATTATTTCTTATAATTACCAATTTCATATAAATTCAAATGTTAAATTTTAGTATTAATATTTGAGTACTATGTTTGATAAATAACTTTGTTACATACATAAAGGTTGATAAACAAATTCTAATATGCTTCCAATCCGACTTGGAGCCAGCTTAACCCGGTTCTGATTTGGAGTTGGGTTACTCCCCTAGTCCGGAATCGATTTAATTGGCATACTACATGTCTGGTTTGGTTCAGTTCATTACTGAACGATCCAGCCAGAACGGGAGGAACTGGTCCGATTCAATTTGGTAACATGTTTCCGAAGCAGTTTAAGAGATTGATAACTGATGGAACTAATGAATAAATCTTGAAATGAAACATGTTCCCGAGGTAACCATTGGACCGATGGCTTAGATCATGTGTGATGATGCCAAGATAATTTGGGTAAGCTGGGTGGGCAATTAGGTGGGTGGGCAATATGTACACTAGAATATCAAATAACGTTAGTGGGGTATCAGAAGGGTTTTCGGCCTAACCACTCTAACGCTCAGGTTAGTCGAGTATTCATGCAAAAAAAAAATTATATAGTGTATAGAGAATATATAATGGATGCTTGTGAAATGTTTTGTGTATCCCCTATTCAATGATCGAGCAAACTTGAATAATTATAGCAGAAAAAATAATGTTGACCTTGTTTTTAGTGTTTCGTCATAGCTCATGATTTGACAACTGCCTACGTCCTGTCCTCTGACACTATTATGACTGACAACCCATATTGCTCCTACTCTTATCATATCGCCCTTATGTGCGTTGATTGATATACTAATGATTTCTCAGCATAATGATCCATACTTGTGGTCTCAGAGTCTATAGCTGTCTCGAGATGCTCGGGCAATAGTTATGATGTGAGGGCACAGACATGGTCCTTGATCTGTTATATTGGACTTCTTACTCAACCTGGGCTAAGATGGGAGTCCGAGCTTGTATGAGTATGTGTTGGTCTAATCTACTTTCTTTATCCGGGCTGGTTCTCCTCCTGGATAGCTCCAGACTCTCGATCTCTTACTCTATCCGAGTTCAAGGATACCTCGGGCTCTTTCCGGAGGCATCAATGTGCATAGTGTCTCCCAAGATCAACATCCTCGTGCAGCTTAGCTAAATAAGTAAACGTCGGCCAATGAGCTACCTCAACTACTCTCAAGTTGTATAAACTCAAGTCACTTTTATTTCACAAGTTAACAGACAATTTACAAATAATTTAGTCTAAGAATGCTGTCTAATATTATTGCCCCCTTGACTTTGTTCACCTACGAAGACTAGAATAGTGTGTTAATCATTAGAGAGGCTTGAAATATGGGCTATTTAAGTCGTAGTACAAAAATCAGAACATGACTATTGTGTGAGACGATTTCATATATTTTTTTCGTTAGATGAGTCAACTTTTTCTATGTTCACAATAAAAACTAATATTTTTGCATGAAATATAATTTTTTTCATGAATAATCTAAATAAGAGACATGTATCACAACGACTATTTCATGAAAGTTTGTGTAAAAGTAACCAAAATTTTTTCGTCCGGTGGGAAATGTACACTTAAACTTTTCATCTAAAAAAGTGATCATCACTGATAATTTTTAAATATATTACAAAATTTAAATTTCACACATATATATCTATTATTATTTAATAAGAAATTTTATAACATATTTTATTTTTATTCAATTATTTCAAATCAAAGTTTAGTCTCTTTAGTTTTCATAATTATGACATGAACCCTATTTAAATATAATAATTTCAAATTACATTATGACTCTTTATTATTTTATTTAACTATAAATCGAATTAATTATAAAAAACATGCAACGTCTTGGTCGATGAACATATATATGTATGTGCTATAACTATAAATCGAATTAATTATAAAAAACATGCAACGTCTCGGTCGATGAACATATATATGTATGTGCTATAACTATAAATCGAATTAATTATAAAAAACATGCAACGTCTCGGTCGATGAACATACATATGTATGTGCTATAACTATAAAAATTTGGTAATTAATCACAAAAAAAAGTCTTATACAGATAGCACGTGGCCCAATAAGTAAAATATCTAGCTGTTCAAGTCCACTAAAGCACTAGCAACTGAGGAAGACACATTCCCGAGCACGACTAGACCAGCGCACCCTGAACTGAAATTTTTAGGTAACTAAGAAGAATATTTTAAAAACAAAAAACAAGAAGTCAAGTTTGCAATGAATTGCCCGCGTTGCAACGCACCGTGCAATCAGAAATAATCAAACAAATTCGTTCAAAAAAGAAAGAAATAATCATACAAAATTTAATTATTTTTTTGATAGAATTTCACAGAATTATATCAAATTCGATGCTTAGTGATAAATCACGAATTTGAAAATGTTCAGTAGCTGACAAAATGAACCCTCCAAAATGTCACCTTTCAACATATACGTCACTGAAATGAACCAGAAGTTTGGAGACAAATTTGGTGTGAACTCTATCTGCACATCACCAAAAAAATTCATCAACATTTAACTGCCATCTTCATACAGACCCCTGCAGCGTGGGTACGAGTAGACGGACCGGTTAATTTTTTAGTCAAGAACTTCGATTATCAAAACTTTAAGTTGTTTTTGGATCGATAAATTTGATTTGGAGAGGTCGTATACTTGCATTTTTTCGTCACCATTTCACACACGTATCCACTATCTCATTCAGCAAACACGTAGCAGCTATTAGTCTTCCAACTTTATTCCAAACCCCACGGACGCCTCCCCCTCTGACTTATTTCTTGATTTTTTATAATCTTAATATCCACACAAGTAATTTACCCATAAAACAAAACTTATATGTAGTAAAAATAATAACAAAAATAAATAACACTTGCCCACTGGCAACTGCTACATAATTTTCTTTGTGTGTGTGTGTATATATATATATATATATATTTATACACAGGAGTTTCTATTCATAGGCATAATCAAACAATAACAATAATCACTCTCTCTCTCTCTCTCTCTCAGGCTTTCTCTCTCAGGCTGATATCTCACTAATTTACACACATACCCACCGCCACGGCGGCCTGAAAATGATCAGTTTAAGCACGGTGGAGGCGAGGTTACCCCCCGGTTTTCGGTTCCATCCAAAAGATGATGAACTTATATGCAATTACTTGATGAACTGGGTGACAGGATGCACCCCACACACTCCTTTGCTGATCCAGGTAGATCTTAACAAGTGTGAACCTTGGGATATTCCAGGTAAATTTATTACTATTCTCTCAGTTATACGTCCCTATGTATGTATACAAGCTGGGTGGGTGTACACACACACACACACACACACGTGTGTATTATCAGATTTTTGTTTGTTTAATAAATACTTTCATAGAGATGAATGTCATGTTTAATTACCGTGTCGAGCCGCCATTTTATCCTCCTATGTAACGAAGAAACTTGAATTTCAAACATATAGCTTGAAATATAGGTACATCGACTCGCACACAATTAGTTCATGCATTTAGATTTCTTGGTCTATTAATCTGACGTTAATTATAAGCAGTAGGATTTATATATGTACTTTCGAACTACACCTAAAGATTTCTCATTCACCAACTTTTTTGAAGAAATCGACAAGTACTTGTCTTGACCAAAAAAGATCGATGGAGACATGATTCGAGATCATAATTTTCGGAGGGGAAAAATATTCGACTTCACAATTGTAATTGTCTGAATTTTCAGTCGTCAATTTCGAATAGATGATAACTATAGAATTTAATGCATTATCAACATCAAAGCCTTCTCGAATTCCAAACGAGAATAGTGATTTCTCTGTTTTTTTACAAGAGTTAATCCCCATCACACAAATTAGAGACACATCTCGATAAATAGCTTGTTTGTTGATGGCTAGCTAGAGAATATGGTGTGACATTATTGGCTACATATTTTCGATAATTAAAAGTAATTTGTTTTTTCATGATTAATGCCCATACTTAATTATTGGTGGCTCTCTCATGATACTTAGCTATCAAGATGGGAATATTTCACCCTATCTCATGGGGTACTGCCCCCATGAGAAGATCAAAAGTCCAAATTTAACCACATATATGCGGGGTTCACCAATTCATATGCGGGGCCCATCAAATTTTTTAAAATCAACGGCCCAGATCTTGTGGGGCACTGCCCCCATAGGTAGCATCGACAGAACCATCAAGATGGGCTTAATTTGTAAATATTGCCCACACATTTTTGGCCACGTGTTTGCCTTCAATAAGTCCTCATCATCTAGTGTAAATAATTAATCTTGTGAAACATTCGATTTATAATTTTTTTTTTCGGGGTTGTTATCATGGATTAGAAGAGAATGAATAAGTAAATTTTCTTTTTTAAAAAAAAAAAATAGGGTTAGAAATCCTATATTTCTTTTGGAAATTTAGTCTAATAATTATCTTTTTTCGTTAAAAAAAAAAAGACACTGCATGTGTGGGAGGCAAGGAATGGTTTTTCTACAGCCAACGTGACAGAAAATATGCAACCGGGCTAAGAACAAATCGAGCCACGGTTTCTGGATACTGGAAGGCCACGGGGAAAGACAGGACCGTGAATCGCAACGGGACACAAGTCGGCATGCGGAAAACTCTTGTTTTCTACCAGGGCCGTGCCCCTAATGGAAGGAAAACCGAGTGGGTCATGCACGAGTTTCGCCTTGAAGGAGCCCCTTGCCCCGGCGTGAAACAAACTCATTCTGTCAAGGTGAAACTTACATGTTCATGCATGATATATCATAATTCATATCGTCTTATTTCACAAGTCAAACATAACATTTATATAGGTTGAAATATATGTCATGCTGACTACAAACATTAGTATACACAGAAGAATGTGATTATAATTGTTGGTAGCGAAACTAGAAATTCTAAAAATTAAAAGGCATTTCTGATACAGAAAGCTAGATAATTAATAGATTTATATAAATGAATATATTTTCAGGTTATAAATTAGTATTAGTATCTCACTAACTATGATTAATATATTACTGAACAAGTTGATGATTTTTTTAATTGGTAATATCTTCAACTTGTCAATATTATGGATATCATTAAGTTACAGGCTGTTTTCATTTAGAATAAATATTGTTAATAATTTCTATCGTTTTTTAATGTAAATTGTCGTCTTTTTAGTTGTAGATAATGTGGCACGACAATATGTTTGTTTGGCCATTTGCTAATTTAATCTTGACTTGACATAATTGTCATTTGTCTTTTTAGCCTTTCAACTGTATATGCTCACCCGAAAGTAGAATCTTTTTGACATCTAGAGAGCGACAACTAATTTTTTTTTTATAGAAAGACAACTAATTAATGAATTTTCATACATCTAGCTATATAAAAATATATATGTCATGCCTCTCGTGTATGTATAAGTATATACATATATATTTATACTCAGACAACCCATGAATTTAAGAACAATAAAGATCATATATATGATCCTGCTGCATGTTACACATCGAATATTACATATTTTTTAAGAACTAAATCTTTACATATTAAATGTTGAAGATCACACATACACGTATGTATATAACAAAATAACAGTTCAAATTTTTCATTTATCATAGATAATAAAAGTTTTTTTTAATAATCTGATGTATAATTAAATGCTCAAGATTTTATCTAGAATGTTTAGTCCAATATTTGACTCGAATTCTACAAAAGATCGGTGTCATGCACCGTTATCTTATTTAAATATATTAATTTATCATCGTTATATCATACATATCTATTTAGCGAATTGTGATATTTATAAATGGAGGCGATGTACAGGAGCACGACTGGGTTCTATGCAGAATGTTCTACAAGAACAGATCGGAAACCCCGAACAAACAAGAAAATATAAACTCAAACTCCATTAATGGCCACGATCTGCAGTTACTTAATCCTTCTTCTTCTTCTTCATCATCCCTCTCATTCCCTGCATTGATGGAACCCTGCAACAACATCATCTTCACCCAAACCCATCCCTATACCCAGCAAGTGCCCTGCTTCTCCAATACAAACATGACCCAAACAAACCCTAACTTCTCGGGAACTTCCACCAAACTGATGAACAATACTATCCCAAGTTTGGGACAAACATTAATCTCGTACTCCGTGATTCACAATCGGCCGTTGTTGGATAGTACTGTCACTGATAGTATTACGTCTTGCGATGAGAAGGTGATCAAAGATGTTTTGAATTATCTCGCCAAAACAGAAAGTGTGAATGATAATAACCCCGTGGCGGCGGCCATTAATGGGTCTCCAAGCTTTGGGGAAGGAAGTTCGGAGAGTTATTTATCTGAAGCGGGATTGTCTTCCTTGTGGAATTAGTATTAATACGTCATCAATGCGAAACTTGGGATCGTTCTAATCACTTGAAGTTTCAATTGAGTTATCCAAAGAATTAATGTAAAGTATTAAGTGTATTCACAATTTGTAAGATTAGTGTACATTAATTAATATGCATGTAATTGAGTTGTGCATTAATTTTCAAGTTTTTTTTTTAAATTTTCTTTTTCAATTATATATATATATATATATATATATATATATATATATAAGTAGGTCTCTTGTGAGACGGTCTCACGAATCTTTATATGTGAGACGGGTCAACCCTACCAATATTCACAATAAAAAGTAATACTTTTAACATAAAAAGTAATAGTTTTAGCATAAAAAGTAATATTTTTTCATGGATGACTCAAATAAGATATCTGTCTCATAAAATACGACATGTGAGACCGTCTCATACAAGTTTTTGCCTATATATATCCTATATATATATAACACGGTTAGTTAAGCCTATAAATTAGCAAAGTCAAGAATGATATTGCAATGGTTGTTTCATCTACTTAATTGATTTTTCCACCCAATTTTCTTTGGGTATTTTATTTGGTTAACGATAATATTTGTTTTATTTGATTTCTTTACTATTTAAAAAAACGTAATTATAATTATCGTATAAACTTGACCGATTCATGGATTATCCATTGGTAATTGAAAATTTGATTATCCAAATATAGTGATTTAATTTTTCAATATACAAGTTTAGACTGTGAGGAAATTTTTTCAAACAATGTATAAATCTTTACACTATAATTTATACAACATCGATCTTTATCATAATATAATTATTGTCTCCTTCCAAATTGCTAGGTTAGTTGTTTTAGTAGCAAAATGTGGGAAAACATGTGTATCTACATCTATAGGGAATTTTGTAAACATGATTTAATGCCCCGATTGGATTATTAGAATATTACACATATATAGTGGCTCTCCCGATCTTGGACTCCCTCGGGGGCCTTATCCCATCTTGGGTTCCCACTGAGGCCTTTTCCCTCACATGCTTTCTCATGCATCATTCCTCATAGGACTCTCCACACCAGGTTGGTGGAGTGATATCTCCCCAAGTCTCGAACTCATGACCTCCTGGCATAAGTACATAGTTCAAAGAGACTTGGTACCAGTTGGGCTAGCCCATGAGGTAGCTCATGGTCGTTACAATAAAAGGCGTGCGTCATTACTCATAGGACTCTTCACACCAGGTTGGTGAAGTGATACCTCCCCAAGTCTCGAACCCGTGACCTCCTGACATAAAGTACATAGTTCAAATAGACTTGGTACCAGTTGGGCTAACTTCGTTTTAATGGTTCATCGCATCTAATAGATGAGTATGAGTATGGTGAATAAGTAGACAACGTATCAAAAGTTGTTTATATATATATATAAAATATAATATAATTATAAAATGAAAGGATACAGGTGTCGAGCATTAAAAATAGTTAATTGAGAATAAGAGCATCATTTTCTCCTCTCTTACTCAATAATCAAACCCTCCTTTTGTTAAAATGTCAAAAGATAATATATCAGATAGTTGGAATTTTGTAATTGTCAAATAAGACCAAACACTTCCCAACAACAAAGGATTACGTTTCTATTTTGATAAATAATTATAATTAATATGACTATCACTTTCATTTAACTAAACCGATGGGGAGACCTTTGTGAAATTAAACTACTAAATCCATATTAGCTCATCACTCAGATTTGCAATGACTCGTAACTTCTGACAAATAAAATCAATTGATTAAAACTTTAAGAACACAAAATGAAATTCAGAATATTTTTTTTATTTAAGGGTTAATTTTTAATTAATATGCCTTTATTATATTGGAAACTCCATTTTGATCAAGAGTAGTCTCTTGTGAGACGGTCTCACGAAATTTTATTTGTGATACGGGTCAAACCTACCCATATTCACAATAAAAAGTAATAATCTTAGCATAAAAAATAATATTTTTCATGGATAACCCAAATAAGATATATGTCTCACAAAATACGATCCGTGAGATCGTCTCACACAAGTTTTTGCCTTTGATTAATTTTGATCAATTACATTCTGATTACTATACATTACAATATTATCAATATACAATGGAAATTGTGGTGGTTATTTTGTATCCCTCCAATTAATTTGAATGAAATATTAGAATTTTTTGAGTCGGGGTCAGATTAGTCCTCATGGCGACCGTAACCCATTTATATTTTCAATGAAATGTTATCTTCCCAACTTTAAATCATATATTTCGACAAGAGAAATTAAATTTAATAAGAATATTTAATTAATATTATTTTATATAAAGTCACAATAAAATAAAATTAGGTTAGTTTGTGGAGCCAAGATTTGGTCTGTGATACCCGACTTCAAGGCATTCTTGAAGGATACCTGCGACCAAACTTTTAAAAATAAATTTATTGACCCACAAATGACGTTTTCACCATCTAAATATCCTCAAAATCATCTATTTTGTCTTTTTAAGACATCATTAATTCCAAAAAAAATACATAAATTTTGACGATGATAAGTTATCTAAATAATTTGTTTACTGTATCAGCTGTATGTTACACTTTTTTGACTGTTCGAAAATAAATAAAAAAATTCAGCATCTTCATTTGACTACTTGATGTCTCGTTTTTTTTTTTTAATTCATTCGACCTGAAACTAATTTCAAATATTTGAAATCGTATTTGATTAGCATGCTGTTTTTTCAACAGATATTAACCTAACTATTCTCCTTAGCCAACTCCAATAATAATTAAAAAAATAGATTTTAAAATAAGTGGTCAGAATTGATTGTAATCGACAACTTATTTAAGGTAAAATTGTTTGTCCCAAAAGATTCAAACCGATATAAATAGATAATTGAATACTTGAACATTTTAAAAATTTTAATCTTCCCCTACTTTTCTGATGTTTTTTGTCACAATTTTATTTAAATCTTCTTGAGACATAATTTTATAGTTTTCTTAAATTTTATTTTAATTTATAATAACTATGTTAATTATTCAATTCTCACAAATTATTTGAACCTGTTAATTTTAGCCAAAATAATAACAATTAAGAAAGTCTTGTTAAATGCGTAGCTATGAAAAAGCCATTGGATGCAATTCAGAGCTAAATAAACAAGGCCGGACTGCCACTGCAATTAAGGGATCTAAATGCAGTTTCAAGGCTAGAAAATTATAAGCCCATTTCGAGTTGTGCCAAAGCAGGACCCAATTTATTTCCAACTGGGCTTTACTCGAAACTTCCAAGAAAATATCTTCGTGAACTATATTTGTTTTGGTCGAAATTCAATTGCACTAACACAACCAATTAACGGATTTCGGGCATTGTCAACGGGTTGAATCAAATCCGAAATTGATCTGGTTTAATCCAACTCAATCTGAAATCACTTGAATGGAATTCAACATTATTTGATTGGGCTGCTCGAAAATGAATTTGATACCCCATGGATGGGCCCACTATCCCTGGCATATCCCTAGCCCAAATGGAAGACATGCCCAGTACGAGCCCAGATATTGTCCTATAAATACCAGGTTCGGATGTATAACTGATTCATTCAATATATTATTTTTCACCAGCACCCTTAGCTGCTCCCCTTATATCCTCAGTATCTGACTTGAGCGTCGGAGGGGCTACGCCGGGACACCCTCCTGGCCCCCTTCTAACGGTCTTATTCGTGATTTCAGGTTCAGGGTAATCTCGAAACCTGCTTATGGACTAGTGACACTTGTTGGAATCGGACCCTAAATTTCTCGCGAGTATCATTTGGCGCCGTCTGTGGGGAATTTTGAGTTGAGACATAGAGATGGTGGGCAGGAGAGGGAGCAGAAGAGCTAACTCAGCATCGTCGCGTCCTCAGATAAGACCCAAACAATCGCAGGTTGAGACGAGGCAGTAACAACCTTGTCTTGAGACGAGGCAGGAACAACCCCATCAGGAGACAAGAGCCCACCAGCCCCTCACGAGACGAGGGTCGAGCAACCCCGTCCCAATGAGAATGTGAGGAACTTCACCCTGGAACAGTTGGGCCAATTTATTACCCGGAAAGTGGACGAGGTCATGAAGAGGAACCAAGAGTCTATGTTTGTTGAGGAACAGGCCACTCCCCAGGAGCGAGAGGAAAAGCTGAGGGCCACTAGAGTAGGGTTGAAGAGACACAGCCCCTCCCAAGAGAGGGGAATATGGAGATGGGAGAGATATGGAAGGAAATACGGATGTTGAGGCAGCAGTTGGGAAGCAGAACACCGGCATCCAAGAGAGAAAGTCCTTTTTCACTTGCCATTTTGGAAGAAGTGCTTTCTCCAAGTTTCCGACAATTAAATGTGGGAGAGTACGATGGACGTACTGACCCAGAAGAACATTTGGGAACGTTTGAGAACGCAGCTCTGTTGCATCAGTATTTAGATGAAGTTAAGTGTAAGGTGATTCTGGGCACGTTGGCGAGGTCAGTCCAGCAATGGTTTAACCTTGCAGCCCAACTCTCTACGATCTTTTGAGGATTTTTCCACTGATTTCTTGCACAGATTCTCTAGCAGCAAGAGGCACCAAATAAATTATTTGAGCTTGTTTGTGATGAAGCAGCAAGAGACCGAAACTCTGCGAGAATTTATCTGGCGTTTCAACGATGCATCGATGGATATACCAGATGCTTCCCCTGACATCATGATAAGTGTCTTTACCCAAGAACTGAGGGGAGGGGAGTTCTTTAAATCGTTGGTCAATAAACCTCCTTCAAGTTATGATGATCTGTTATCTCGAGCGGAAAAATATGTAAATCTAGAAGATGTCCAGTGGCAAAAGAGGATAGAGCAGCGGCCTGTGGGAAGTAGAGTTGAGGGAGCGGAAAGAGGAGGTAGGAAGAGAGGTGCGTGTGAGAGAGAGGAGGATAAGGCTAGGGACAGAGGACAATTCTCATCCCATGTTCCTCTGGATAGGAGTCGTGACAAGGTGATGGAGGTAAGGGAACCTGGTGGGAGGTGGGAGAAGTCGTAAAGGGTTGAGAGCAGTGCTAGATTGCCTTCGTGGGACAGACAAGAAGGATCCTCATCTGGGAGTCGACAGAGATCTCGCCTATCCCCTAGGCGTGGTTAAGTCCCTCCGTGGATAAATCAGAGGGTCGGGGAGCAGAGAGGGGAAGGTCGAGGTCAAGATGTCCCTCAGGAGCCCGTCGAACCGAGGAGAGCAATGAATGTGAATAACCACCCTACGAGAGAAATGATTTATATGATCTCGGGGGTGTTACTGATGAAGACTATGGACGAGTTCGGAAGGCACATGGGAGAAGGTTAGAGAACTTTGAGATATCTAGGGGTGCAGACTTAACACAAGACCCCATCATCAGCTTTGGGCCGGAAGACCTCCGAGGCGTTGTGACTCTACATAACGATGCCTTGGTGGTGACGGCCACCATTGCCAATTATGATATGGCGAAGATATTCATTGATAATGGAAGTTCCGTAAACGTCTTGTTCAATAGTATGTTGGATCAAATGAAGGTGGAAGGATTTGAGTTTGAGCCATTCTCCACCCCGCTGTATGGGTTTGCAGTACACGCCATCCCGCCTTTGGGTCAGATTGTTCTTCCCCTATCCTTGGGGACTGATCCTCGGCTGGTAACAAAAATGATAGCCTTCACCGTTGTGGATACCGCATCAGCGTATAATGGAATTCTAGGACGGCCAGCCCTGAATGATTTCAGAGCCGTAGCTTCCACTTATCATGAGAAGCTTAAGTTTCTTATGGGAAAAAGAGTTGGAATATTGTGCGGGGACCAAAAAGTTGTGCGTCGGTGTTATGAGGGGGTAGTGAGAAAGGAGGAAAAAAAAGCGTGTGTGGAGGTTAACATGATTAGGAAAGGAAGAAGTGGGTGACTTGGTCATGTTGAAGATATAAGCAGAGGGGAAAGTTGGACCCAGAGTGGGAGGGACTTTTCAGAGTGATTGAGAAATTTAATTCTGGAATTTATTACTTGAAAAATGCTAAAGGCAAGGCTTTAAAGATGCCCTGGAATGCTTACCACTTTAGAAAATATCGTTTTGGATTTTATCGCTGATGTATTTCATCTTTAAATTTTCCCATGTAAACAAATGGAATTCAATAAAATCAAGTTCTTCTTTTCAGTTTGTGAATGTTTTTGTATTATGAAAGTGAAAAAACTAAATTTTCCTACTAAGACATCGCCTAGTAGAGGAGAAGAATTGAGAAAAAAACTTTATTTTCCTACTAAAACATCGCCTGGTAGAGGAGCAGAGTTAGGAAGAAAAAATTAAAATTTCCTACTAAGGCGTCGCCTAGTAGAGGAGCATAGTGAAGGAGAAAAATTAAATTTTTCTACTAAGGCATCGCCTAGTAGAGGAGCAGACTGAAGGAAAAAATTTTAATTTTTCTACTAAGGCATCGCCTAGTAGAGGAGCAGATTTCAGGAGAAAAATTAAATTTTCATACTGAAGCATCGCCTAGTAGAGGAGCAGAGTGCAAGAGAAAAATTAAATTTTCCTACTAAGACATCGCCTAGTAGAGGAGTAGAGTGGAGGAGAGAAATTTTAAATTTACCTACTTGGATTGAGCCTAGTAGAAGAGAAGAGTTGGAGATGGGAAAAATTAAATTTTCCTACTAAGGATCGCCTAGTAAAGGAGCAGAATGGAGTAGAGAAATTTCTAAATTTTTCCTCCTGAGGCATCGCCTAGTAGAGGAGCAGAGTGGAAGATAATTTTAAATTTACCTACTTGGACCGAGTCTAGTAGAGGAGAAGAGTTGGAGAGGAGAAAAATTAAATTTTACCTACTTGAGCTACGCTTAGTAGAGGACAAGAGTTGATGAGGAGAAATTAAATTTAACAACTTGGACTGAACCTAGTAGAGGAGAAGAGTTGGAGAGTAGAAAAATTAAATTTTATCTACTTGAGTTGTGCCTAGTAGAGGGGAAGAGTTGATGAAAAGAAATTAAATTTTACCTAAGAGGGCTGAGCCTAGTAAAGGAGTCAGGGGTGAGGAGGTAAACCTTTATTTTCCTGTTGAGGCATTGTCTAGCAGAGGAGTCAGAGGGTGAGGAGTTGGAAATTAAGTTATTTTCTTGCTGAGCCCTCGCCTAGCAGAGGAGTCAGAGGGTGAGGAGGTGAAAGTTTTATTTTCCTGCTAAGGCATCGCCTAGGAGAGGAGTTAGAGGTTGAGGATGTTGAAGTTTTATTTTTCCTACTAAAGACTATTTTAGCAGAGAAGTCAAGGGCGTGGGGAAGTGAAAATTATTTTCCATCAAAAGCTTAGTAGAGGACCTTGAAGATGTGGTCGACGAGGGCATACCGTGTTAGAAAAAATTATTTGGTTTGTCGATAACGAACAATGTTTAGGGCTGCGAAAATTATGGGGATCGACCTGCCCGATCAGGTCGTGAGGGCCAAAAGCGATCCAGAAACCACACAATTATTTGCAAGAGAATATCTCCATTGTATCCTATTCGAAATAAAATTCTCAACGTACTGGGCGAGGATTGCAAGTGGTGGGCGAGGCTGGAATGGCGAGAACGAGGGCATGCGGGGTGAGCATGGTGGTGGCTGGGCGAGCACGAGGGCAGTGATAGGGCGAGAGGTGAAGGGCAGGCATGGGGGTCAGGCGAGGAAGGGGGAGACATGCGAGGGAAGTTGTGCTGGGCGAGAGTGGATGCTTTGGTGCTAGGGTTAGGTGCGGCGAGGGTGTGGGCTGGCAAGGGCGGGCGCTCAAGGGGGGATGCGGCGAGCCTGGTGTTGGCGAGGGTAAGAGTTGGCGAGGTGAGTGAGGGCGGAGGCGATGAAATGTTAGGAGGGGCGAGAAGATTAGGAAGTGGGCGGCGAGGCGAGGCTGGGGGCGAGGAGATGTAGGCGAGGCGAGGTGGCGGAGCGAAGGGCTGGAAGGGAGAGGCTTGACGGCTGGGGGTAGGCGAGGAAGGGCGAGGGCTTTCGAGTGGGAGGCTTGGAGGCTGGGCGTAAGCGAGGAGGGGCAAGGGCCTGCAGTTGAAGGGCGAGGGTGAGGGCCTGCGGAAGAGGGCTGGCGAGGCAATGTGCGGCAATGGACGAGCGCACGAGGCTGTGGAGTGGTGAGGGGCGAAGGCTACGCGATTTAAAGGGAGGAAAGACGTGCGAAGAGAAGATGAGTCGAGAGGGCGAGGCGAGAGCTCGAGAAAGGCGGCAGGGTTGTGGGGCGATGCACTCGGCGCAGGGAGAGTATATGAGAAGGGGCGAGGCTTTGGAGTGAAAGCGTGTGCAAGACTAGGGTGAGGCTTTGTTCGAGGAGGAGCGAGGCTGGCTGTTGCAATGTGAAGTGGCGAGGGGCTGTGCAAGGCGAATGTACTGGTGTGGTTGTGGAGAAAATGTTAAGGAAAGACGGGGAGTGAAGTTGAAAAGGGATTAATATTCATAGGGGAGCCCAACACATATCTGACCCTTCACAATGGGAAGGTGATTTAATTTGTTTCCAAATTTTTGGAGACTAGTGAGCAGCAAAGTAAGAACACATTGTAAACCGAGAACAATGCAAGTAATCGAACTTCAAACATGCGATTCAGTTCGACTTGGGAGGGGCAGACTGGTGATACCCCATGGATGGGCCCACTATCCCTGGCTCATCCCTAGCCCAAATGGAAGACAGGCCTAGCACGGGCCCATGTATTCTCCTATAAATACCAGGTTCGAATGTATAACTGATTCATTCAATATATTATTTTTCAGCATCACCCTTAGCTGTTCCCCCTTATATCCTCAGTCTCTGACTTGAGCGTCGGAGGGGCTATGTCGGGACACCCTCCTGTCCCCCTTCTAACGGTCTTATTCGTGATTTCAGGCTCAGGGCAATCTCGAAACCTGCCTCTGGACTAGTGACACTTGCTGGAATCGGACACTAAATTTCTCGTGAGTATCAGAATCCAAAACTATTTTATTCAGGTCCATTTGAATCTGATATCAAATGATTGATTTCATACGGTTATGTTAAAGGGTTTTTTTTAAATAATATATTTTTAAAATTTCATTAATAAATATTGCAAACCTTAAATAATTGTAAAAGTATTATAATCGGTCAAAACAGATTCCAGATTCTAAATTAAAAAAAAAAATGTCACGGAATCTGTGACCTGATTTTAAATAAAAAAATTAATTGTCACGGATTCTACAGCATTTCACGGATTCTTAAAATTCGTAACTCTCCTTCCCTTATAAATTGCCCCGAGTAATTGCGTCTGAGTATCAGAATTCATAATTTGATTTCGAGAGAATTGTGTCGAATATTAGAATTCGAGAGAATTGCGTCGAGTCTCAATAATTCAGAATTTGATTTTGGAGAATTGTGCTGAATATCAGAATTTGGGAGAATTGCGCTGAGTCTCGTTCGAATCTCTGTTTTTTCTTTCTATATTGAATTTTTTTTTTGTATAATATTTTTGATAATATTTGTAATTTATTGCAGATATTAAACATCGTTTGTTGATTCAATTACAAATTTTGTATAACCACATTTGTAAATGTAATTTAAATAATTTCTTATATTTTAATTGTATTATTTATATTGTATTAATGTAATTATAATTTTGTTCGGTTGCATTATACTATTAAATATAATTTTGTTATATTTTATATTTTTAATATCAATCACAATATAAAATTATTAATAGAAATACTAATAAGAAAGTAATAATAAATATAAATTGTTGATCTTTGAAAAGATTTTTCAAAGTTCGTATTTTAAATATAATTATATTATTTAAATATGAGAATGAGTTAATATTAGTGTACTTCATAGTGATAGAATTGTGATGTATTTTATTACATTTGTTAACAAAAATTATGAGTGTTTTAGTATAAAATATTGTATAATTACGCTATAACTTCGATCTCATTAATATAATATATTATATTGTAATATATTTATGTTAATACAAAGTAATATAAAAATTAATAATTCTAATTAATATATTTTTATTCAATGATATATTTTGAATTAATTTACTTAAAACCTTATTTAAGTAAATAAATTAATTAAATTTTAAGGTAAAATTTTATCACCTGCTTATGTAGAAAACAATTTTAAATAATTTAACTTTATATTGTAAATTTTTCATTTTTTCCTGTTTATTATGTTTTATTTTTTTTA
The DNA here is from genome assembly GCF_025594145.1 of Primulina tabacum. Taxonomy (NCBI): domain Eukaryota; kingdom Viridiplantae; phylum Streptophyta; class Magnoliopsida; order Lamiales; family Gesneriaceae; genus Primulina; species Primulina tabacum. The sequence continues at coordinate 42,865,586 of NC_134551.1, forward strand.
AAATTTATTGATACTCTTAATTGTTAAAATTGTTAATATAAGAAATTAAAATCTGTAAAAATTATAATTACATATGTTTAAAATTTTAATTTTTTAATATAAGTCATAACATTTTTTTATTATTATAAAAACTAATATCGGTATTATTAAATATATTTTTTAATTAAATTGATTTGACAATATATATTTTAATAATAATAACAATAATTTTGTAAGTGATTCTTGAAATTTAATACAATATAAAATATATATTTTAATATTTGTGTAAGAAACTCATAATTAAATTTTGTTATGATTGTATGCATTATATCTTAGTTTTTGCTCCAGACATAGATACTGTGAGGGCATTATTCTACGTAAATGGCTATGTCATTATTGAAGATGGTAGGGTTGAATATAGTATCCGCGCGACCAGGCCCATTAAAATCCCTCGGTGTACTACATTTTCCCAACTGGTGAATTATGTGCATCGCAAGATGGAGATCAACCCATCAAAATTCTGCATCAAATTGTCAACGGAATATTGTTATAGCTCGTTGTCTCGTTACATTGAAGAGCATGTCTATATCACAGATGATGATAGTCTACAATTTATGTTTGAGTTACTGACACTGGATTGCATGTACTTGTATGTTGATTCATCGCCAGTGTTACAGAGCGTAAGTGATTACGATTTTGATGCAGTCATGCCGATAATAATGCAAGGTTTGAGAACAGTAGGTTCAAATGAAGCGGGATCTTCTATGTATCACGGCGATGAAAAGTCAACTTAGACATATTCTGGCATCGACACCGGTCCTTGGGATCACTATATCACGGCTCACACCGAAGAAGACTATGCATGGGGGATAGATAGAACACGAGAATGAGATTTTACTTTAGGGGGTTGGGAACATCATATCACAGTTTCATCTGGAGTTGATGTTGCATGGGGTTCTAGTAGAACACGCCAATTGGATTTAAATTCATGGGGTGATGAAGAAAATACCACAAATGTTAGATATTTCGATAGTTCTATTAGGGCTGCAAATATTCTCGCCCCAATTATAGAACACATGCCTGAGCAAGATGATTTATATGTGGACAGTTCGCATCATTTCATGAATAGCAATGATGATTTGTATGCGACATCAATTGATGGAGAAGATGATCATGTTGAAAATGGAAATGAAGGCACATCGGCGCGTGTGTTAATGTCTGGAGCAACAATGACAGAGAACATTCCTAGTGCACCAGAGTAACATTTACGTGAAATTCCCCAAATTTTCAATAAAGTATATGACGAAAAAATTCCAGATTCATTTGGTATTCCTTCTGCATCACGAACACAATTTTACAATCTTGATAGGCCAGAGCTCGGTGTAAAAATGGTTTTTAAGAGCAAAAATGATTTAATAGCTTCAGTGAAGGATTTTTCTGTTCGGGTTTTGAGACGTGAATATATCGTTGTCCAAGTTCTCCGACAACTTGGAAGTTCAAATGCAATAACTGGTTCGAAGGTGGCAATTGTGGGTAGGGACTTCGAGTATCGTCGAAAAAAAAATGTAGGCTACTTCATGATCACAAAATATGGTGATGATCACACATGCATGTCTACCCAAATCGGTATAGATCACCACAACATTGATGTCAACATGATAGTCATTACACTTTTGGGAATCGTGCGTTGTGATCCTGCATACGAGATCAAATATGCGCGAAAAAGTATTAAAGGAAAATATGGGTATGATATATCGTATATTAAAGGCATGACAGAGTTTATAACGCACGGTGGAGGTCATCTATGGCACATGGGAAAGCTCTGCAACTTTGCTTCCTAAGTATATGGGAGCTTTGTCGGAATACAATCCAGGAACTATTCTAGAATGGAAGCACCTTCGATCGTATATAAGCACAAACTACTCATAACAATAACTTTGGATGCTAATAACCAGGTTTTTCCTCTAGCATTTGCGCTTATTGATGAAGAAACTTATGAGTCTTGGCATTGGTTCCTAAGTAATGTTGCACGAGATGTTACAAGAGGGTGTAGTGGTGTGTTCTTATATCTAATAGACATGCGGGTATAACAAGTGCAGTGCAAGATCTCCCTGACTTCAAGCCTCCTCGTGCTGTTCATCGTTTTTGTTTGAGGCATGTTTGCTCTAATTTTAACAGTAAGTTCAAAAACATTCATTTGAAAGACTTATGCTGGGAAGCAGGGATACAACACCAAATAGGAAAATTTAATGCGACAGTGGAAGCAATTAGAACAAATAATGCAGTAGCTTTCATTTATTTGTCAAACATTCCAAAGGAAAAATGGTCATTGGCTCATGATGGTGGATGAAGACGAGGGATAATGACGACTAACATGTCTGAGTGTACTAATGGTGTGTTGAAAGGGGTTCGACGTCTCCCAATAACTGCAATAGTAGAGCAGAGCTTACAGCGATGCGTGCACTATTTCATTCAACAGCGAACACGAAGTGATAAGATGATGGAAAAAAATTCAACCATGGACTGATTATGCATACTCTAAATTTGATATGTTGTCAAAAAAATCAATTGAACATCGAGTAGTAAATTTTGACCAAAGAGATAAAACAAGCATCCATCGCGACAGTAGCAAGACCAGGTCGTCAACATCACGTACAAGCTATTAACATTTATACGCGTGATTTACATGTGGTACATTCACAATATTTGGAATTCCTTGTTCACATGTTATATGTGCAGCAAAATGGTTTGGTTTAAGTCCTACACAGCTTGTATAACCATGATTTACATTAAGCGAATACGTGAACACATATGATGGAATATTCTACCATGTTCATGATGAACAATATTGGGATGAACATACATTCCAATTACAACACAATACTCGTCGACAAAGGAGGCAGGCTGGTAGAGATCATAGGACACGCATAAGAAATGAGATGGATCAACCATCATCGAGAGAGAGACAACGTGGGAGGTAAAAAAAGATCTACAATAACATATTCTACATTATTTTTACTTGATAACATGTGAAGTGATTAATGTAATTACAAAATTGTGTATTAAAAATTTATATTTATTAATAAATCTTGTCCATTGCATGTAGGTACACGTGAGAAGATCGAGTTATGGTGGCAAATACATATGTTTGTAATGCAGGTGTTACATTTTAATAGAAGTAGTAAATAAATTGTATTCAGTGTTGTATTGTTTTAAATATGTTTGACTATCAAGTGTGTTGACTTATTTGACTTGATTTATTAATTATACTTAGGTTTTTCATTATTATAACTTTATTCCTAAATTTATTAATAAAAGACTAATAAATCACATACACTATTTGAATATAAATTTTGTTTATGTTAAAAACTATATGTTTATATATACAAATTAAGATAATTGAAAGTGTTACGAAAATATAGATTTTTTTTAAAAAATGAATAATAAATTATTTACACTATTTAAATATAAAGTTACAGTAGCAATTAAAAAATTATAGACATGTAATTTCCATTATCACAACGAGTAAGAAAACAACTAACGATACGAGCAATAACTAATCAAATGTTGCAGCAAAAACTTCAAATTAAATTAAAAAAATAGAAAAACATACAATAATACGACGTAAGTAATTGTGCATCTCGAAACAAATAGTTAATGATGATGATAACGATGCCCCCCAGTGCTACACAGAGGTCTTCTAATGAATCTATGTCCACGACCTAACATCTCTTCAGCATCTCCATGTGTACGTGTTTGTTCTGCAGATGTACTGGTATCAGCAATGTTCCCAACAACCTCATACCCTTATGTCTCTGAATATTCTTGAAATGGTATGGACGACATGTTTAATATGGGGCGACTAGCATTCATAAACGGTCGAAAGTCACTTTGTAAAAATTGTGTAAAACTACCGGCAAATAGAGTGTGGTAACCATACTCATATGATGGAAAGCTTGAAACCATAGGCGGAGTAGTGTGTGCAATATTTGAAGTTGGTGGTCCGGGTTCACATTCATTTTGTGTCCACATCGGTGGAGTTTGCACATGAGCTACGCATGTCTGTGACATAGATGCATATATTATGTAACCTATATTTAATATAATAAATTAAATATACGTACATATGTAGATAAATTGAACATGTTTTACGATAAATTGTCGGTAGTTTGCATCTACAGGATGGTAGCTAATGATGGTAAAAGTGCCACTGTCGGAGAGAGAAATATTTGTGAAATGCGATGATACCAACTAATATAGTCTACTGTGATGCCGGGTGTACTAGGTATGACATAATCCCCACCAATCACAAAATTATATATGTCATTCCACATATCTACAAAATGTTTGTGATGCATCGCCCAATCACAGTTGTTCCATCCTTGTCGCGTCAATTTATGAAATTATCGAAGTTAGTAGCAGGTGACGGGATACCCTGACGCATTCCAAATTGTCGAACACACCGCTTTGATCTATGCATCTCAACTATATAAAAAGTGATCAATGCACATGCCGACCGACATAGATGAATTCTATTTCCATCAAGAATTCTAGCAATCTCGGGGGGCTTCATGTCATTAACTGTCCATAGAAACTGAAACAAATAAAATAAAAAAAGAATTGTCAAGTTGATAAGATAACATTCAGATTAAATTTTAAAAACATTCCAAATTTTAAATAACTAAATTATGTATCTACCTGCCTTTCTACCATCATGTCAAACATATCTCTCATTGTACGGACCGAATGATGGGCCGTGTGTGTCCAAGAGAACCCACGTCTCCACCTGCAATTTATAAAAGTACACAATGTAGTCATTAAAAGTATATAATAAAATAATAATACAAGTTAATTAATTGTGATTAGTACTGTGCGCCATATAGTGAGAATGGTAGACCCTGAAGCACATCTGCAGCCTGCTCTGCTGACATAGATAATTGTTGCGCTCTATCAGGGCAAAGAAGAGTAATTCTAAACCAAACTCAAATCTGCAATAACATACAACAGAAATTGTCAAATCATAAAAAAAATTAAGTACAACAAATATAATGATCGTAGAAGTGTAAAAATACCTACAATATCTGAACATGAAACGTCTGCTATTCGTTTTCTTAAAAAGTACTAGAAAATTTTTTCTTTTTCCAAACCTTACATAGCATTCGGTCGAGCCATAAAATATTTTTGACATCATTTTAAAATAAGTCAACTAACTATAATTTGAAAACCAAAGGAATTAATTTAGCATAAAATTTTCCAACATTTTACAAAATCTAAAAATAACATTTGAAAAATATAGCTCATACTATCACCTCTCAAAACCACTCATAAATAAATCGTCGTAAAAATATCTTTAACATCACTTAAAATCATAAATCATAACTAGTGCGAAAAACTAGCGTCGGTCCTCGGGTTATGTGCAGCTTCAGTCCAGCAAAGTTAACCATCAAGACTTCCATTAATATTATTATCATAATCACCTGCATCAATCACACCTAGTGAGTTTAAAGACTCAACACATCATATTCTTGATACCAAATAATACGTATAAAATCACAAGCAACAGTGAAAATACTTTTATCTAAAAATACCATTTTCATGACATGCATAAACTTCAAACATGAACATTTTCGTAAACATTTTCATGATGCATAAACTTTAAAAACATTTTCACGATCCTTTTTCATAAAAATTTTCATAAACATATTCATGTCATCCTCAATATATTCATATTCATATTATCATTAACATATACGTATTTTTTTTTCCTTTCGTTGAATTCAGATCGTTATTGTGACTTTCGTGTTCATCTACGTCTACGTATTGGGCGATGGATCCAACTAAATGTAACCACAGTACTTGGCGTCGGGGACACCAGCAACACTCTCACCGGTCAACTGGGCCTTGGCCTTACGTATTAACATATCATCGTATACATATACATATACATATCCGTATCCAAGGAAACACGATCGTCGGGCTCCCACTAGGACCATAACCCTCACGAAATTTCCAACATATCATCGTATTAGTCACAATTACTTCACTTCCTTCAACGTTTCATATTATCATCACTTTATAAAATTTAAACATGCATGTAACGTTTTTCTTTTAAACCAAGCATGCAACATGTCTTTTAAATGTCCATAATTAAACCATAAAATCCATAAACGTTTTAAACATAACATTTTAACATATACATATCCATGAACATTTAAAATAACATTTGAACATATAAAAATGCATAAATATTTCAAATAATCATATTAGAATATAAAACAACATTCAAGATACTGCCATGACGTTTACTAATTTCTAGGTGTAAAATGACCGTTTTACCGCGGGACGTAAAATTTTCCGTTTTTGAATTTTTTCTTAATTTCATTGACTCTAACATGTCCCAAAAAATTATTTAAACTTACAAGAATTTTCTCATATTTTTATTTAGCTTAAATCGAGGATTTTTAAATTAATCTTTAAATAAGACGTATTAGTGCGTTTTAATACCGAATTAAACCAAATTTTAACATAAAATTCCTGAATTAAAAACTTAGACTTATAATAATTATTTAAGCTTAAACCTAATTTTTCATAATTTTATTAAGCTTAAACCTATGTGTTTCTATTAATCCGTTAATTAATGTTTCGTGAGGCGATTAAATCTCGAATAAACTCAAAACTCGTTATTTTGATCCTAAATTTTAAACATAACATTTTTATTATTTATTCTACCCTTCCAAGTCATGAGCCACACCCATGGACTCATGGATTCAATTTTAATTTTATTATTTTCGTTTTTGACCCTTTATGGAACACACCGAGCCATCTCCTAATTTACTCGAGCCACGCCCGAGCCACTTTGAGCCAAAACCGAGATAACCCACCTAGGGACCCTACTGACCAAGCCCAACCCGAAAAACCGGCCCTGGCCCGCTCAAAAACCTCCTGGAACGGAGACCAAAATCTGCACCCTTTTTTAACTCACGCTAGTAATTTTCTAGTCAACCTAGGTCACCTCCAGCCGAGCCACACCCGAGCTCAGCCGACCCTGACCACCCCCGGACCACGCCCAGACCCAACCCAGACCAGCCCGAGCCCCTGGACCAGCGCACAAGCCACCTGAAGAAGGCAACAACCTGCGCGTTCACTTGCTGTCATGCGCAACCTCACATCCCTTCGAGCCCCAGCGCACCCACTTCCACCAACCCCTGTCTTGTCCCCTATCCATCACCCTAGGACCCTGATGGACCCCTAGCCCAGCCCCAAACCGAGCCACAACCCCCCTGTACATCAGCTGGTCGCGAGAGGGCTTGGGGAGAGTCCTAGCTATCGTGGACTCCTCCCCAGCCTGAACCACGAGTCCTAGCCATGCTAGGACTCTTCCTAGGACCTAGCCGCGACCCCAACTAGCCCTCCTCAAGACCTGGTTGAGCCCCTAAGCCCCATGCATCAAAACCGCATCCATGAAGACACACAAACTCTCGGCCCTTCTTGGCTAATCCCATCCTATGGTTCCAGCTTTCCTCGTTCGTTTTGCTGTGTTTGTGTGAGTGTTCTAGACCCTTAAACTTGTGTAAACACATGCTTGATCATATCCTAATTCATGGCAGCTCCTTAACACATATTAAACATGAATTTGAAACAAAACCTAAGCTTTAAAAATTCCATGAATATGAAAAATGAAAATAAATAACATGTCACTTGTTTTTCATGCAAAACACATTTAAATAAATACTATGATGTGATGGATGTGTAAAAGGAGAATATGGCGTGCCTTTGCGTATTTAACGCACGAAATAACGTTGACAAATCGAAGAACGATGACGACGGGACCTTGGCTTGACGAATTAAGAAGAACTTGATGCTTTCTCTTCCAATCTTCTTGTGTGTGCCGTGTAAATTTTGCAAGGGAGAGTTTGATTTGTTGGGGGAAGTGGGACGTGTAGTTGTAGGGATAATGGGTTGGAATTGCATTTTAAATAGAAATTAAAACACTGACCAAGCTTAGGCCCAATAAGAAGGTAATTAGTCCCATTAGTCCTTTAATTAAAGTATAAAAATGATTTTGTTTAAATAAGTTTGTGAATTTATTAGCCGGATTGCCAAAACGTTCGTATTTTTGTTGAAAATCCAACACCGATAAAAATTACGTCACGGCGTATAAAATCACCTCAAAACCACTTATTTTCAAAAATAGAAAAAAGCATCACCCTTAATTTAAATAATTAAAAATAGTTATTTAATAAAAACATTTTATATTTTTCAGCCATCGGTCTCCGTTCCTCGATCGCAACTCGAATAGCCTTTAAAAATACATTTTAATGCAACCATGTAGAAAATATATTTTAAACATGTCAATATGCATAACATAATTAATTTATGCAATTAAAACAATTAATTAAAATACACAAAGAATTTAATAACTCGTATGCATGTGGTTCGCGTTGACTTTTAAATTTTCGGGGGGTTACAGAACATGCCAACACAAATCGACCTTTAATCCTATTGATGTGTCGCACAACTCTCTGTAAAGATATGCTAACTCAACAGAACCCCAGCTAAACGTACTCACCATTTCTATGTCCTCAAGAAACTGCAAATACATAAGTTTCACAGCAAAAGCTTCCGAGTCCGGAAACATACAGCCACCAATGATCATTAATATAATCATATTATTTAGGCAATGGTCTCGCAAAATGGTCAGATAAATGTGTGTATATTTAATATGAGAAGATGAAGACGTAAAACCCAACCAAGTTGCGCAGCGCTGTTGTAACGTATATTTATCGTACGCGGTATCTACACCATTGATGGGCATGCCATCAATATTCAACCCCCAAATAAAGGCAACGTCCTGTAGAGTGATTGTTGCCTCATCAACTTTAAGGTGAAATGTTTGTATCTCACGATGCCATCTCTCAACGATGGCGGTAAGCAAATGATTATCATAATCCAAATTGCCATGGATTCTGCATCCTTGACAAATCCGTGACTTTATTATTTATTTTTTTTTTAAAAAAAATTGAATCCGAAGATTTGATTTACGGATTGTTATATTTTTACAAAACTTTAGATTTGTAATATTTTATTACGTATTTTTTAAAATTATATTATTTTTTAAAAAAGATCTTATGTTAAATAGCATGTTTATAATTAATCAATAAACAAATTAAGAATTGACATGAGTCTCGTATCTAATTTTTTTAGATACCTAATGATTTTCCCAAAAAAAATAAAAAAATCTGATTTCAATTTGTTCCTAATCTATTCAATCCGATTTCAATTCAGCATGATTCTATTTCCATTTTGAATTATGTTAAACTTTCAATCTAATAAATCGGTAGCCGATCCCATTTCGTATCATACAAGATCAGTTTGTCTCATCGTCCGGTAATCTGAAACCGGTTAATCTGTAAGCTATAACACGCCTAGTTCGAGCACAGTTGAATCTCAATCATAAATTCTTATATCTTCGTTTTTAGTTATTTTTCATTCAAATGGTCATATGATACGTCGAACGACAAGCGCTGCATTTATATTTAGATGTCTTGCACATTGAATCGATCAATTGCTTTAAAAATTTTCAACACCCACTTCTGTATTTCATTAAGTTGTTCTTACGAATTTATTTTAATCAAACTTCAACCTGCCCAATATGCACATCAACACAAATCTTTAGTAGAAAATAACCTTAGTAGATTTAACACCTTATTAAATTACAGATTAGAATAACATATTCAACAATATAAAGGTTTTCCCAAACACAAATTAAACTACTAATACCAGTGTAACTGACTGAACACATTTTTCATTACTGAGCCAAGGCACTTGTGTTGTACACAAGAAGGGCACCGCCGAGAAGAAGACCACCAAGAGTTACAGCCCAGATAGCTAACCCTGTCGTGCCTGCAATTAGGACGACCATTCTTTAATCAATTTTTTTACATTAAATTATTATAATCATATACTTCAATATTTTTTTTAAAGGAAAAAGAGATTAATGAATCTACCTCCGACATAAACATCTCCACTTGGTGACCAATCCTTCTCATCGTAGATGGGGCTGCATATATTTGAACATAGAGTTAGGACACGATCTTGAATATGTTGTTTGACCGGAACTTCTACGAGGTCAAGAAGGCCACCGCCTGGCCAAGGAGACGGCCTGATATTTTTTTATTACATATATATCGATATTTATCGCAACAAGGCTTATTTTAAATTTTGGCCTCATCGAAGACAGGTACGGCCTGAATATACACTAGTACTATATTTTATTTGATAGCATGACAAAAGTGTCCGCAAGAAAAAAATTAAAGTGGGTTAACAGATAGCTCATGAGGGAAGACCCAACCCGACTCGATCCAAACCATTCAAATTGGAAATTTGAATTGATTGGAGGGAGTGATTATTTTCTAGATATAACTTCCCTAATCCTACTTGAATAAACATAATCATCTATAACCAAAAGAGAGGGACCGAAGACTTGCTAGCAAAAGCAAAGACATATATCACCATTGTTTTACACATTTGGTTTGTGAAAATCGATTCCCTTCCGCTCGTGATCGGCGTCAGACCATCGAAGTGTATTAATATCATTGAAGAAGATTAATAAATCAACTACAAAAAATCTTAAATCGAATCATATGATTATTCGATATTCATATGCGATTAGTGTTACTTTTCTCTAAGTATCAATACATCTATATATATATACATACATATATATATATTGCATAAATGGACACCAAACAATGAATGAACGGATCACCTGTATCCATCGACATTAGCACCGTATTTGTCGACGAATTGGTACACACCCTTCCCCTGAGATTAATCAATATATATATCAATATATATATATATATATATAATAAGGATTCCATATATCGTGGTGCGTGGCTAAATATGTTGGATCGATGGGTACGTGATGATTAATATCGAACCTTGCCCTTCCTACCAGAGGCATCTAGTCCATTCCTCAAGTCCATTCCACCATTAACTCCTAAAACAATTACATAACAAATGAAAAATACTGAGTTTTCTTTGTATGTATGAATCATTTCTGCAGCACTAACAGTTAAAGACACACGGAATGATGAGGCGAGGCATGCACTAACCATAGGGTTTGTCGGTCCTGATCTTCTTGCCTGAAGCCTCGACTCTGAAAGCGGCGGTTCTGGCGAGGGACGGCAGCCCTCTAGCGGCTGAGGACCTCTCGACCACGGCGGAGATGGGACTGGGCTTTAGGCTCAGTGAACTCATGACTGTTGATGCCATATGCTTCGCTGAAGTGCTTGCTCTCAGTGATTCCTAATTTCTTTCGTTCCCTCGGATATATTGCGTGAAGCGTTGAGAATCAAGAATTAGTGATACCCATTTGGACACGTGGCACCTATCCGGTGGATCAGTTCTGGATATGGCACATCAAAACTATTTTAACCGGTTGCGATTTCTGACCACACAAGTCGTATAATCCCTATCCTCGTTCATGACACGTGGAGATCCTCCATTGGTCCGTCGTAATTATACATACAGTTTAAATACACTCATTATTGGTGTTATTATATATTGATATGTAATGAAAATTACCAAAAACCCATGTACACTGTAAAAGAACATTCTCCAGAAAGCCTAACTTTCAACTGGAAAACCAATTTTGACTAAATTTTAGAATAATAAATTAGAATTTATTTGGTAATCAGTTTTTTCGTGTCTAAAACGTAACGAAAGTTTTAAACCTAACTTTCAACTGGAAAAACAATTTTGACTAAATTTTAGAACAATAAATTAGAAATTATTTGGTAATCAGTTTTTTCGTGTCTAAAACGTAACGGAAGTTTAAAAAAATTTATTTCACTTCAAATAATGTCTTTGGACACTCGTATGATTTAAACAAAATTTAGAAGAATTTTTTATCGTTTGATAGCAAAACCAAAAGACGGCTCAAACCATAAACTCTTTTGAGGTGGCCGAAAATTTTGGAGAATTTTTAGAAAAGTATTTTCGAAAATTATGAATGGACGGTGGCTAGGATTGTAGCCTCCTTACAAAAATATGAATTCTCAACCTAATTACCTTAATTATAGGTCAATAGTTCTTTAATTAAATTTAATGAGTTTAATTAATTAATTTAACTAGTCCAACTAGTTTAACTAAATATTATATTAAAGTTCATTAAGAACTTTAATTATTTAGCACGATGGAGTTGTACTCATACAAGCCCATTATACATACTTCCCACTACATTTAGTTTAATATTTTATAAACTTAAATTTTGAGTTTAATATTTGAAAAAATTATCAAATTTTATAAATTCAACTCCTTGAATTTATTCTCTCAAAATTTTAATTATCATAAATTCAACTTCTTGAATTCACTATCTCATAACTTTATATAAATTCAACTCCTTGAATTTATTCTCTCAACGAAAACAAATGATTCAGTGCTTGCGATACCCTCAATTGTTTAGGGATATATCTAGCCATGAGTTCACAACTCTTTGTTATTCAGAACATTTTCTTTTATTCATGCTTACCCTAATTTTCCTTATTCGATGCACCAACATTTGATCATGAGAATGTCCGAAATAAATTTCTAAATAAATACAACGAATCATTGTAAGAGCGTCTAGTAACATCGCCCCATGATTCCCTAGGTATCACTGATAGTTTTTTGGAATATTATAAGTTTCAAAGTTTGACAATTAAATTCGCAAGAGAACTGAAGAACCAAACTGATCGGACATAATTATGAGATCGTAACTGAAAGAAGATTTAAAATGACATAAAGTTCAGTAAACGAATTAGTAATTAGAACTGAAGACTTCGTTTAACTGAACTGGAAAAATCTTCATCAATTGAAGTCTCCCAAACTGAAAGACATCTGTTTGAACTGATAATGTCCAGCTGAACTGATATACTGATCAATTGACTCCTGATCAGGTAGTCGCGACATTAGTTGTTGTATCAGCCGATAGACTAACAGTTCGTACACAGGCAGAACATATGTGTTGGAATCAAAATTTCGGAGTTTAACAAATTGAGCATTTGAAGATTATCGAACTGATCAACTCAACTGAACGCAACGTAACTGAACTGAAAAGTATTGAACTAAAGTTGCCCAACTGATAATTAATGCGCTAAACTACCGAAGGCAACTGAACTGATTAAAACTAACTGAAACTGTGTAGTGAACTGAAATATCAGTTATGACTGATCGGTTACACAGTCAGTTCATCGAATCGGCTAAGAGTCAACTAATAAATCAGTTTGACATGTCATCAGTTAAGGAGCGTAATCAACAACCGACAATCTGTACAAGAGTAGACTGCAACTTGTAGTGAGAGTACCACATATCAGATGCCACAATGTACAATTTTCAAAAGAATGATAAAGTGTCTACTCAAGATAATTCAACGGATATATGACATTTAAACACATTCAATATTACCGTTGGGAGCAAAACCTATAAATAACCGAGAAGATCAGCTGAGAAGAGTAATAGTACAATAGCGAAAAGAATCGAGTTTTCAAGAACAAGCAAATTCTCAGTTACAAAAGCTCACGCTTTATCAGATATATTTATAGCTTTTAGGCTATATTTTGAGCATTAACACAAACATTTATTGTTATTATATTCAATCTTTAATATCAGTTGTACTTGGCAAACATATTTGTTGCGTACTGATAAAAATTGTAAGGATACTAAGAGTTTCAGTTTGGCAGTGTTTAAGAGCAAACTGAAGTGGGTTATTACAGATTCTGTAATTAATCAAAGTCTTTTAGTAGCCTATCTTTGAGATAGAAGGGGTGACGTAGGAGCATTTGAAGACTTCGAACATCCATAAATATTTGTGTTGTTTATCTTTCAAGTATTCAATCTGTCATTCAGTTTGTTTTTGCACTTTAAAGTTAACTGATCGATATTGACAACAAGATTATCGAATTCAGTTTATCACTAAACTGATTCACCCCTTTCAAAAAGATTAGAAAATCGCAAAGTGTTTATTCAACCCCCTTTCTAAACATTTTCAATCACTTAATCGATCATAACAATATGTAACAGATCAAAACAGTCTGATACTCCGTACCACTGTCAGATAAAGTCATCAACTTGAACTAAACGACGATTCAACGGATATTATTCATTAATTATATTCATATGACCGTTGGAATCGAAAACTATATATAGCTGATCGATTCAGTTGAAGAGGGTTGGTAAAAATGTACTACACAAATCATTGACGATCATCAATAAGTTGCGATACATTCTTCAAGCATTTCTCAGTTCACAAATCGCACACTTAAGCTCTTATTTTCTTTGAATTTATTCGTAGCATTAAGGTTATTTGCTAGAGCGATTCAATTATTTTTTGTAAGGTATTTAAAAAACTAAGAGTTTCAGTTTGACAGTGTATAAGTCCAAATAAAGTGGATTATTGCAATATGTTATAATACATCAAAATCTTATAGTGAAAAATCTATCCTTGAGATATAAGGGGTGACGTAGAAGCATTTAAAGTCTCTGAACATCCATAAAAATCGCGTGTTCTAGTTTATTATCTATTCAGTTTTTAAAGTACCATACACTCATTATTCAATCTATATTCAGTCTAATTTCGCACTATCATCAGTTGACTGATTTATATCGACAAAAAATATTTCAAAATTAGTCAAATAAAAGACCGATTCACACTCAAAAGATTCGAAAAAGCCCAAGTGTTTATTCAAACCCCCTTCTAAACACTCTAACTGTATTAACTGATCCTACTAGTTGGTATTAGAGTGGTTAATCTTGTCTTGAATACACTCACGTGCATAAACTGATAATCATGTCGTCATTCAATAAAATTCCCATGTTCTCTAGAGAAGAGTTTGACGATTAGAACATCAGAATGCAAGCTCATTTAGCTGCTCAGGACGATGACATGTGGTACGTCATAACTGATGGACCCATGAATATTATGAAAGCCAACACAGTTGTTGTTCTTAGTGATGGAGCACCACATCGTATAAAAAGCCACGAGATGAGTGGACTTCAGAAGACAAAAGAAAGGCTAACTTGGACAATGTTGCAAAGGATATCTTGTACAAGACACTGGATAAAAACACATTCAGCAAAATTAAAATGTGTAAATTAGCTAAGGAAATTTGAGAAAAGCTGGTTCAGTTATGTGAAGGAAATGAGCAAACCAAGAAAAATAAACTTTCAGTTGTTGTTCAGAAATTTGACAACATCAAGATGAAAAACAAAGAATCAATGAGTGAATTTGATGAAAGAGTAAGTAACATCGTGAACGAATTGAATGCACTAGGAAGAGTACATTCAAATAAAGAGATTGCATTAAAAGTAATGTGTGGCCTTCCCAAGGAATGAGATGTCAAAACTATGACCATGAGATAATCGAAAAATATGAATAAAGTGGAGCTACATGACTTATTTACGGACTTAAAAGCCTACAAGTTTGAGATGAAAACCAGAGAAGGAGAGCCGATAGTTCCATCAGTTACAACTGCTTTAAGTGCACTAAAACTGGAACCAACAAGTTCAGTTGAGAATTCAGCAGAACAACTGAGCAATGACGCAATGTCATTGTTTGTAAAGAAATTTGGAAAATTCATGAGAAAGAATCAAGGTTCCTTCCAAAGAAATTATCACATAAATGAATCAAAGTAGGAATCAAATGCGTGCTTCAAGTGTGAAAAGACTGCTCACTTCATTGTTGACTGTACAAAGCCGAAAAAGAAAAGCAGAAGATCAGTTGAAAAGCGTATAAAGCCCTTCGAGCACATATGAATATTCAAGGAAGAGAAGAAGTCATCTAGAAGAAAGCATGAAGAATTAGTAGATAAAGAAAATAAGTCAAAGTGGGCTGAAACTGACAGCGAAGCATCTGAAACCGAGAGCTCGAGTGATGAAGAGGAGGTGAAATGCCTCATGGCTGATGATGCAGAGCTGAGGTCCAGCAGTGATAAGATATTTGACTTTAGTTCTAATGATTTCACATCAGAAGAACTTATTTCTACACTACATGATATGGTTAATGCGTATCACAAGCTAGCTATCTCCTTCGAAGTAGCTAAAGATAAGCAAAATGATCTTCCAAATGACACAGCTGATAGTTTTACATCAGTTAACAGCCTAAATGTCAAAGAGGAGATTGCTAAGCTGATAGCTGAAAAGAATGAAAGCAATTTTTTGATTCAACAGTCGAGATCAGAAAACTCTAGACTGACTGAAGTAATTCAAGCTTGGAATAAGTCGTCAGTCATGTTGAATGAAATGCAAGGGTCACGAAAACCAGTTGGAGATAAGACTGGTCTAGACTTCAATAGCCAAGATGAACTCTCAACTAGTGGTACTATGCCAAAAATGAATACGAGCAAAGGGAAATACATTCAATTTGTTAAATCAGTAATGGTACATGAAAATCCTGAGTTCAGTAAGCCGGTTGAGAAACCAACTGAAAATACGAGCAAGACAAAATGGCACGGAATTGGGTACAATCCCAAGAGCTCAGTTGAATCGAGCAACTGGTCACCCAAGAGGTCAAATTATGGTAAACGAAACTCAGCAATATGATATTATAATAATTATTATAACAGCAAGCCTGTTAAAAAACGCTACCGGATGAACAATAAAGATAAAAGAGCACAAACACATGTTGTATCATCCTCACCGCACTCACCTGTCACACACAAGTTAGAGAAGGTTAGCTAGAACACAGAAACTGGTAGATCAGTTCGACTGATCCAAATATGGGTTCTCAAAGGACTAATCAGTTAAGGACCCAAATAGATTTGGGTACCAATTTTATTCATTATTTGTGATTGCATGTTACAGGTAATTTGATCAAAGATTCAGTCTGGTACTTGGAAAGTGGATACTCAAGACATATGGCTGGAAAAACTGAACTGATATATCAACTGATCAATTATTCTGGTCCCAAGATCAGTTTTAGGGACACAGTAAAACCGTGGGTAAAATATTATTATTGATGATTTCTTACTTGTTGATAATTTGAAATATAATTTAATAAGAATCAGTCTATTATGTGATCATAATCATTCAGTTGAATTTTGTAAACATGCATGTACTGTCAAAAATGCAACAGCTGATATCATTATAACATGAAATAAATGCGGAAACACATACAATGTAAGTTGGAGCAAACAACCCGACAAGCCAGTTTGTTTTGTAGCCTCAAATCCATAACGTCCAAAACCAGAACACACTAACCACGTGCATGCATGAATAATGTAATTAGAAATTTTTTTATAACGATAATGTGCCATGAGACTGAACCAACATGAATGTTTGCCCATACTCATTCACCACTACTGGTCATGAGTCGTTAGGATGGTCCAGCAGGACCAGTAGTGGTGCATGGGTATGGGCTAAGGTTCATGTTCGTTCAGCCTAATGGCCCATGATAGTTAAAAATTCAATCTCAAAACTGGCTATAGCATAAAATACTAAACCATCTAAGCTTCAAAGCCAGTGCACAACTGATCAAACACGAACTGGTAACTGGCATGAAAATGTGATTTTTGAAAAGATAAAATTTGTTCTGCTTGTTAGTTCGAGAAGAAAGTGAGATCATCTTTCAAAAATAAAGGAAGTAAATCTTCTACTCGATGATTAGAATTGATGCTTATGGATTTATTTGGTCAAATATCAATCATGAGCTTGAGGGGAACGAAATACACACTAGTGATTGTTGATGATTTCTCAAAATTTATGAAACATTCACTACTCTTTTTTCTTTAAAAGGTACTAGAATTTTTTTTCCCTTCCTATCCTTCCATTCGACCAAATATTCTATACATGTATATATGTATTTTTAAACGTACTTTTGCACCATTTAAAATAAACCGACCAACCTATTATTTGAAAATCCAAACGAACGTATGCAAAACATAAAATCATAAATCGTAAACAAAAACATAAAACTAGCAATGTTCAAAATAAAGCATAAACTCTTAAATCTCTCAAAACCACTCAAAAGCATAAAGTCATAAAATCTTAAAAATAATCTTAATCATAACGTAATGTGGAAAACTAGCGACGGTCCTCAGGTTGTGTTTACCATCAGTCCAGCTAGTTCAACCATCAAAACATCCATCATCAACAACATCATGCTCACATGCATCGATCACACCATGTGATCTATTGACTCAACTAACCTTAAACGTGATAACAAATAATACATATATATTCACAAGCAACAGTGAAAGATAATTTTAATAGAATAACTTTTTATGAACATGCATATCTTTAAACCTTTTTCCATTCCTCATAAACATTTTCTTTCATCATATACGTAAACGTTTTCCCTTTTTCTTGAATTCAGATAGTTAATTGTGACTTTCGTATCAGCTGTAGTTCGATGGATCCATCTACGTATAACCATGATACCAGGTGGCGGGGACATCAACGACACTCTCACCCGTCAACTGAGCCTTGGCCTTACATATTATTATATCATCGTATCATTTTATTAGTCACAATTAAGTCACCTCCTTCAAATTTTCATCATTTATAAAAATTCATGTATATATATCAATTTTTTTTAAACCAAGCATGCACACGTCTTTTAACATTATCGTTTCTCATCATAAACTTTCAAAATAAGCATTTTAACTTTCATTACAGCATTCGGGGCACTGATAGAACGTCTAAAATTTTTCAGGTGTACAATGACCGTTTTTCCCCTGAAACCCTAATTTTCCCAGTTTGTCCTTAGACCTTAAAATAACGACCAAAATCCATCCAAACTTAACATAACACCTTAAAATACATCCATAAACATTTTTTAGACGTAAACTTAGCTACTAAATTTTTTGAACTTAATTTTTGAAACCCTAGCTTGTTCTAACCCTAGCTTGCCTTGACCCTAGCCCTTGGCGACCCAACCAGACCTTATGTAACCTTCTTAGGACCATGACCGACCCCTAGAGACCCTGCTGGACCAAACTTAACAAGCCTAGAAGCCATAGCCCCCAAACCCGTACGTTTACATGTCTTGCGCGGCCCCCCTTCGCGTCCTATGCCCTAACCCTTGCGCCAGCCATCCCTTAGCCTATCTAGGACCCTAACTCAGCCCTCTTGGGACCCCTGGACGTGTCCCTATAGCAGCTAAGAGCCGTGCCCCTCTAGGAAACCATAGCCGAAACCCTGTCTCCTTTAAACCCAATTTTCGTTCATCCTTTTCTCCTCTCATTTCCAACCTTTAAACATGCACCTAAAAGTCTCTAATCCTTCTAAAATTCATCATCATGAATTTAGAAAAATGAAAACTCTATTTTTTTTCATTTTTTGCCATAAAAACGAAAATAGAAGATAGTGTATCATATTTTTCATGCAAACATGTATCAATACATATAATATGGCATAAACGACGAGTGAAGGAAGATTAAGGAGTGCCTTGGCAGAGAGACGGGACTTGCTGCATTTTTCTTCAAGACCAACGTGAATAAGCTGATGTGTAGTGTGGGTTGTGGATGAGTGTTTGAGAGAAACAAACCCTAGGACTCTAAGTGCTTGAGGTGTGAATTGTGATGTAGTTTTTGGGTTTGTAAACACTAGTTTTAATATAAAATATCATGGCAAGGGTTTAGGAACAATATGAAACGTCCACTACTTTTTAACTTTAAAATCCTACTAATATTTTTTTGTAACATTCGAAACTTGCATTCTAAATAACTCAACATTTCCAACATCCAAAAATTTATTTAACATTTAAAATTCTTAAGTGCATAAAAATCCCTAAGTCGTCAATTGACAAAAATCTTATTCCATTTTTAACATGATCGAAACTAAACTTCAAATTAAAGCGTAAAAATATCTTAATAAATCATTCTCAAAATCTTTATTTCAAAACTTCAACTATCAAGCTAATGCAGAAAATAAAGTCCATGGGGGTGTACTGTCGGACTCGATCCACTCAAGCGTCAGCACCTCCCTCAATATCATCCTCGCTTGCAACCATCCAAACCTACTGAGTTTAATGACTCAGAACGTTCTAACCATGAGTAACAAATAATATCAAACAACTACTATATTCTTTTAAGCTAAATTTTGAAATAAATTGAAGGATCGTTTTTTAGAGCACCTTGAGGTGCTTCAAACAAAATATTCTCCAAGAGCAGCAATAGCTCGTGTTCTAAGAATGTATACACCGATGAATTAGATCGAGTTTGGAGTTAAAACCAAGTGGAAAACACTCGAATTAATCCTTCGTTAAGAAACACTGATTTATTTTGTATATCATGTGTAATTGAATAACTGAAAAAGGGTAGATTAGTTTTTGCATTCATCAGTTCAGTTATGGTGACAACTGAAGTGACGAATACTCTAACTGATCCAAATAGTTTGAAAACAACAGTTAATCAGAAAAATACATAAGATATTTTTATGAATGTTCGGAGACTTCAACTGCTCCTATGTCACCCCTTCTACCCCCTCGGATAGGATTCACTAGAAGACTTTGATTTATACAACTCTTTGTACAAACCCACTCAGCTAGGACTTACACTACTGCCTAACTGAAATCCTAGACTAGACTGAAGACAGCACCTTCTAGTCAACACTTCTTTAACGTCTATGTGAGAAAGACTACATACACAAGTTTATTGTCTTTGTGCAAGACTGTATTTGAGTGGTGTCTGTGTGTGTGTGAGAACTGATCTCTGATAACTACCCGAAAGTGTTCTCACACACTGAGGAAAATATGCTTCTAAACTAAGCTGATAACACGATGAAGTGTTCTCTATGAGCTGATTGCTTCTTGTAAGCTGATATGCAATATGCGTGCCCTTTATTTTTATCTTCACACACTCTAGTATGTGCTCTCTCTTGTTGTCTTTGCTGATGGTCTTGAGCGTGTATATATAGAGGCATTGAGACCATACTTCAAGACTCATCACATGTGATCGTTGCAGCTTTGAATGTGTTCCTTGGTATATGTGTCTTGACTTTTCTGACATGCCTCTAGGAATCTCTCAGCTTTATCTTTGCTGCAACGTCCATTATTGTACCTTTGATCGTACAGGTATTTGTATCTTTGTGCGTAGCTGGAGTCCACTATGATAAGCTTGTCTTGATCTGCAACTGAATGATTCCCAACTGATGTTCCTACCTGGTCATCTGAACTGATCTTCAGTGGGGCTGACTGATTTCACTCTTTCAGTTGAACTGGCCAGCTGGGTTCTTCATCGGTTGAGCTCTTCATCAGCTGGCCGGGCTTCTGAAGGTCTTCTGCTGAACTATCTATCAGCTGGACAATCAGTTGAACCGTTCTTTGAGATATCAATTGAGCTGATTTAGTTTGGTCAATCAGTTGATGTTTTCAGTTTGCATCTCCATAGCTTCAGTTTTGGCTCGTTTAACTGATCAGTTCGAAGCCTGATCAGTTCCAGCTTCCTGCGCACTTAGGTAAATCATTAGAAACAAAATAACAAGTTTTGTTAACATCAAAATCAAGATTGCGAACATGAAATGTTCCAACATAAATATTTACAAGCATGCATGCAATATGCTGTAAAACACACATTTTAAAATAAGGAGATTTCGATACTGGTAAAAATACTGCAGTTAAAAATATTCCAAAACGTCAAAGCCTAGACATTCAAGCATCGTGATTCAAAAGTCAAACATGCAAAAATCTTGACAACCATCGACATATAAGAATGAAAGAGTATGAAAATATCCATAATTTCTCCTAACTCGTAAACATGATATGTGGAAATAATAAGGTCATCGGGTTAGCGTGCGTACATCCAGCCTCGTTTACTCAGTCCTTGGCACCTTCAGTCACCTCATCAATATGCTTACCTGCATCATTCACACCTAGTGAGTCTAAAGACTCAACACACAACGTTATTGTAAGGTTCAGGAAATTTAAATTTTACGTAACCTAAATGCATGGAATCTAGGATTTTATTTAAATTACGTGTTTATTTATTTTATGCGTTTAATGCATAAATATTTCATGAATAGGATTTACTTCACGATATTTTATAAGTTCGTGCATTAGGGTTTTTAAGCTGCATTTCAGCTCAAACGAGGAATGAAGACCGGGGAAAATTAAGAAAAATATTTTTATTGAACGACTAATTTTAATTAATTAATATAAGGTGTTTTAAGTGTATTTTTCAAGAAATGGGCTTTGTTGAGCATTTTTACCGGCCAGAAAATATTTTTAATTGGTACGCAAATTTTATCGAATAGGAGGACTTTTTGGGGGTTCAGGTGCTATTTTCAAAAAACATACCTAAAAAAAATATTTTTCGAGAGTATTTTTGGACCTTTTGAGTTTGTTTTAATTTTAAATGGGCTCAAAACCCTTTTAATAATTAAATTAGAGCCCATTAGTGTATTTTAGTAACCTAAACTACACTTAATTAAACCCTAGCCCTAATTATACCCCTTGGCCGCCCCTCCCTCCCCATTAGCAGCCTCCACTCTCAACCTACAGCAGCTACCAGCAGCACAAAATCGGCTCCTCCATTATTTTTCAAGAAAAACTCCTCCCCGCTCCTCCGGTGCCTTCCCGACGCGCATTTATCCTAGTTTTCGTTCATAAATCTTCAAGGCACGCGGAAAACAATTCTTTTCTCATCTTTCACACCATTATACATGAGTTCGATTGTTTATGCAAGATATATTGTAGAGCTAACATTGTTGATGGATTTTAGAATGCATTCATGAAGGAAACCAAAACCCTATGGGTTGTTCATGTTTTCTCCTCGGTTTTGAGGGGGCTGACGGGCTTAATGCATGAGTCATGTTTTACAGCAGGTTGGGAGTGTTTTCATGTGTTAGAACCAGGTTTGGAAGGGGCGGTGAAGGAGTCGAGCGTGTGAATCGTATTTGCGTACGATAGGGTTCGAGTCATGGGTGTGGGCTCACGATTGCGTGCGTGGGACTTCTGGACATGTTTGATTGGATCCAGGAGGGTCTGGTCGAGATCCTAGGGTGGCTGGTGGGGTCTAGTACGGGCTGGTGTTGGACTAGGATGGAACTAGGGTGTATATGGCTTAGGAGTTTACTAGGGTTTTCGGATACCTTGGTGCAGAAAAATTACAGCACGTTCCAGCTAGGTTTAAAGGTCATAAGCGGCTCGAGTTGGGTGGTTATAGGTCTTGTCTAGAGTTATGAAATCATGGTTGATGTTGGGAAGAATTTGGTTAAGCTTCGGATTGATTCGGGTTAGAACCGGGACCCCGGTCCAAGTTTTAAAACGAATTGATTAAGTTTGAAACGAGCTTGAGTTTAGGTCTAAGAAATACTTATAAATATGTTTTGGGATGTTTTGAAAAGTTTGGTAAGATTCGGGTCAATTTAGATGTCCAGGGGTAAAACGATCATTTTGGGTTTCCAGGGGCAAAATGGTTATTTTGCACCCGGGGTGTGTTTTTGGTCCTGGCATTGCCCCGAACACAAATTTCGCATGCTTTTAAATGTTTGTGCATCAAGATTAAATTTTTATGAAATTATGATAAATTACGTTGCGTGCTTGATTTTAAGAAAATTTACGCATATGATGATGATTTGAAGGATGAGAATTGGCTGTGACTAACGATGTATATGCAAAATGCTTAAGATGTATATGTAAATGCTAATTATGAGGCCTAGGCAGAGTGGATGGTTAATACTGTCGCTGATGTCCGACAGCCGTCGGGTACCACGGTTTTATGTAGATGGATCCATCGTATAATGATGAACGATAAAGCTGTTACGGAAGTCACAACTAATGAACTGAATTCATTAAAGGAAATGATGTATAAGTAAATGATGATACGATGAGCTGTTTCGACATGTTATGATTTCATATGACACATTTACATTTACGCTTTTTAAGTTCATGAAAGATATGTTGATTAAAGTATATGTTTCACTGTTGTGTGCTGTGTATATGCACTTGTTATTCCGGTACATGTTTGTTGTCTTTAGACTCGTTAGGTGTGAATGATGCAGGTGAGCATGTCGATTAAGGGACTGGAGGTGCCGAACTATGAGTAGGCAGGACTGAATGTGCGCGCACGACCCGAGAACCGCATTTCTTCCGCACATTATGATTTTTGATATTTGAGAGGTCATGAGCATTTTTATACATTGGTTTTGATACGATGATGATCACTAGGATTTTTACTCGTCATGTTTACGCTTATTTTGTTGGTCGATTTTGGCCATTTTAAACCGCACTATTTTAAATTGTTAAATATTTACGCTTATTTCTAAATGA
Source organism: Primulina tabacum (assembly GCF_025594145.1). Taxonomy (NCBI): domain Eukaryota; kingdom Viridiplantae; phylum Streptophyta; class Magnoliopsida; order Lamiales; family Gesneriaceae; genus Primulina; species Primulina tabacum. The sequence continues at coordinate 42,889,812 of NC_134551.1, forward strand.
TATTTTTTTAGTAGGGTTGCATGTATGCAAAATATTTAAATGATATTTACGAAAATTGGAGCTTTTATTTCTAAAAAAAAATTCCGCATTTCAAATTAGTAGATGTTACAGTTGGTATCAGAGCAAGAGTCCTGTATAGGGTCGTGCCACTGCCAGCTTCTGCAGCTCAGTCTTCAAGCCTCAAGTTAGTAAGCTTTTATGTTTTAAATGTTTTAAATGATTTACTACTATCACCTGCATGTCTTCATGATATACGATTTACGAGGATTTTCAATGCATGTTTAGAGACATTGATTTAAGGAATTATTATTTCTAAAAAACTAGATTAAATTGCATGATGGGTTACGTTTAAAATTGGAATGTATTCTGATATCATGCCTCCCCGGCGCGCCCCCAGTACTGATAGGCAGGACGATATTCCTGGAGGCAGCAGAGGCTCTCCACCACCGCCGATGGATGCAGCCACCTGTGTATTGGAGGGTATGGCTAGGCTACTTAAGCAGGTACAGCAGGCTCCCAGACCCCAGGCTGATGTTTTTGAGCAGTTTAGACGGCTCAACCCGAAGGATTTTGGGTGTACCACTGATCCATTCTTGGCAGAGGGATGAATTCGATCGCTGGAGCTGCATTTTGAGTACTTCCAGATGAGAGATGGCGACCGGGCCAGGTGTGCTACTTATATGCTGAGGGATGATGCATCCCTGTGGTGGGAGGGAGCGCTCATGCAATGGACTTAGCTATTCTCACCTGGGATAGATTCAAGGAGATGTTCTACGGAGAGTATTTTCCAGCTGACGTCAGGGGCCGCCTGACGTGGGAGTTTATGAGTCTCCGCCAGGGGGACTAATCTGTGACGGATTTTATCCGTAAGTTCGACAGGGGCTGTGATTTTGTGCCCATGATTGCTAAAGATGCCGCTCAGAAGCTAAGGCATTTCATGGATGGATTGAGACCCACCCTTCGCCGGGACGTTATGTTGATGAGGCCGAAAGATTATGATGAGGCCACCGCCTAGGATTTTCAGGCGGAGCAGGCTCTGCGGGACATAGACTTTGAGATGCAGAGAAAGCGGCATCAGACTCAGTCCAGCTCCCAGCCGCAGAAGAAACATTATACAGGGCCACCGAGGCAATAGAGACAGCAGAAGCCCAGGGACAGGTTAGGAGGCCCCAACAGTAGTGACCTCCTCAAGCGCCAGGGGCGCCTAAGCCAGAGGACAGACAGCTATGCGCACAGTGCAACAAGTTCCATCTCGGCTAGTGCTTATGAAGGACCTACAGATGCTTCGTTTGCGGACAGAAGGGTCATTAAGCAGCAGACTGCCATAGGAACACGGGCCCCACTACTGGCCGAGCTTATGTGATGCATGCCGAGGAGGACGAGGCAGAGCCATATTTGACGTTGATTACTGGTAACCCTTATGTTTAAGATTTTGATTTAACGCTTGATTTCATGAATTTTTTGCTTGTGATGAGAATTAAATTATGAGATTGATAATTTAGGACAAATTAATATGCATGCTATACCTACTTAGAATAAGAATTTAATTGTTTAGCTGGAGGATTTTAGGACCCAATTGTAAAAACCAATAATATGAGGACCTAATTGATAAAAGCGAGATTTTTAGGGGACTATTTCGAAACTTTTGAAATTTTTGGGGATTTAATTCTAATTTTTCGAGAATTTTATGATTTTATGGGGTTCAAATTCGAAAATGTTTCGGGGTCAAATTGCAATTTTTGAAAATTTTCATAGGACCAAAGTGTAATTCTCGTAGATTTAGGTGGCTAAATTGGCAATTTTCAATATTTTGAGGATTAATTTCGAAATTGTTGAAGCAATGTCTGGGTTAATTCAGTACTTTTTTGAGGATCTTGGGTTAATTACTAATAAGAAATTTCTTAAGTCTCAACACGATTAGACTTGATGGTACGTTTTGGTCGCAAGGAGGATATATATTTTAGGCGTAGCTACGCATGCATTGCTAGATTCAGGGGCTACACATTCGTTTATATCCGAATCTTTTGTCAAGAGACTAGGAATCATACCAGTGGCGATGGATTCAGGGTTCAGAGTATTGATTCCATCCGGGGATCAGATGTTCATTTCTCAGATAGTGAAGAGATTGGAGCTTCGGTTACAGAGATATACGGTGCAGGCAGATTTGATTGTGCTACCGTTGTCAGAGTTCGACATCATTCTGAATATGGACTGGCTTCCTTTGAACGGAGCTGGTTTAGACTTTCGACAGAGGTCAGTGTCTGTCCGACCGCCCAGTGGGAAGCCGTTTGTTTTTTAGGCAGCCAGACATTAGCAGATGCCTCACGTCATTTCCTACTTGTGTGTGAGGAATCTTATGAAGAGAGGCTACCCGGCATTCCTAACCAGCATTTTATCAGTGATAGATCTAGTCATTCAGAGGCTAGAGGATGTTGATGTGGTCAGAGTGTCCCTAGCGTTTTCCCCGATGATGTTTCAGGCATCCCACCAGAAAAAAGAGGTGGATTTTTCGATTGAGCTAATTCCAAGCACAATGTCGATATCGAAGGCACCCTATTGATTAGCGCCTACAGAGATGAAAGATCAGATTCATGACCTGCTAGATGAGGGCTTCATCCGCCCTAGCTTTTCTCCTTGGGGTGCACAAGTTCTGTTTGTCAAGAAGAAGGATGGCAGCATGCGAATGTGCATTGACTACCGAGAGCTGAATAGGGTCACAGTTAAGAATAAGTATTTGTTGCAGAGGATCGAGGACTATTTGATCAGCTTCAGGGAGCATCAGTTTTCTCCAAGATAGACCTTCGATCCAGATACCATCAGCTGAAAGTGAGAGAGTCTGACGTACATAAGATAGCCTTCCGGACGCGATACGGGCACTATGAGTTTTTGGTGATGCCCTTCGTTTTGACGAACGCACCAGCGATCTTCATGGATCTCATGAATCGCGTGTTTCAACAATATTTGGATAAGTTCGTCATAGTTTTCATTGACTACATTCTGATCTATTCAAGGAGCAGAGAGGAGCATAGCCAACATCTGAGGATCGTACTGCAGACATTACAGGACAGACGACTGTATGCCAAGTTCAGTAAGTGCGAGTTCTGGCTTGACATGGTGGAATTCATTGACCACATTGTATCTCAAGATGGTATTGAGGTCAACCCCAGTAAGGTCGAGGCAGTCAGAGATTGGCCAGTGCCTAAGAGCATGACAGAAATCCGTAGTTTTTTGGGATTGGCAGGTTACTACAGGAAATTTATTCAGGGCTTCTCTTCTATCGCGGTACCGATGACCGCCTTGAAGAAAAAGAATTCCAAGTTTATGAGGGGATTTGAGTGCCAGGAGAGCTTTGACAGACTGAAGAAAGCATTGAACACTGCACCAGTTCTAGCTATGCCATCAGGGAAGGGAGAAGTCGTGGTTTACACAGATGCTTGAAGCTCGGTTTTGACGCGGTTCTGATGCAACATGACATAGTTATATCTTACGCGTCCAGACAGCTGATGGTCCCTGAGAAGAACTATCAGACTCATGACCTCGAGCTAGCAGCAGTGGTATTTGCCCTGAAGATTTGGAGACACTGTCTTATGGGGAGAAGTGCAGTATTTTCACTGATAACAAGAGCCTGAAGTACTTCTTCACACAGAAAGCGCTGAACATGAGGCAGAGGAGATGGCTAGATGGGATTCCAGTGTCCAGCGTGTTAGACAGGGATCCGAGATTCACGCCTTTGTTTTGGAAGAGTTTACACCAGGAATTGGGTACTAAGATGTTATTCAATACTGCCTTCCATTCTTAGACAGTCGGTCAGTCGGAGAGAGTGATTCAGATTCTGGAAGACCTACTCAAAACTTGCATGATTGACTTCCAGGGCAACTGGGAGCCGAAGTTACCTCTTGTGGAGTTCACATACAACAACAGTTATCAGGCATCGATCAGTATGGCTCCATACGAGGCACTGTACGGGAGGAAGTGTAGGTCGCCAATGTACTAGGATGAGGTAGGAGAGCGAACGGAGTTTGGTCCAGATATTGTCAGGCAGACAGTAGAGTTAGTGGTCAGGATTCGAGATAGGATGAGGACCGCTCAGATCCGTCAGAAAAGTTATGCAGATCAGAGATGCAGAGATCTTGAGTTCGTAGTGGGGATCACGTTTTCGTGAAAGTCACGCCGAAGAAGGCTGTGATGAGATTTGGGAAAAAGGGCAAGCTCAGCCCGAGATTTATCGGACCATTCGAGATCCTAGAGAGCGTTGGGACACATGCATACAGAGTTGCATTACCGCCGAATTTGGCAGGAATTCATAATGTGTTTCACATCTCTATGCTGCGGAAGTACATGTAGAATCCTCTGCATGTGCTGAACTATGAGCCACTTCAGCTGACACCGCACCAGTCATTCGAGGAGAGGCCCACTCAGATTTTGGATCGACAAGAGAAGAGGTTCCGGAACTAGGTGATCCACATGGTCAAAGTAAAGTGGCTGAATCATTCCGAAGAGGAGGATACTTGGGAGACTGAGGCCGAGATAAAGAGTCGCTACTCGGATATTCGGTATGTCTTAAATTTCGAGGACAAAATTTTATTTAGGGGGGAGATAATTGTAAGGTTAATGAAATTTAAATTTTACTTAATCTGAATGCAAGTAATCTATGGTTTTATTTAATTTATGCATTTAATGCATAAATATTGCATGAATAGGATTTACTTCACGATATTTTATAAGTTCGTGCATTAGGGCTTTTAAGATGCATTTCCCGCTCAAATGAGGAACAGAGACCGGGGAAAATAAGAAATTTTTTTTATTGAATTATCAATTTTAATTAATTAATATAAGGTGTTTTAAGCGTATTTTTCAGGAAATGGATTTTTTTGGGCATTTTTACCTGCCAAAGAATATTTTTAATCGGTACGCAAATTTTATCGAATCGAGGGACTTTTTGAGGGATCGAGCGATATTTTCAAAAAACGTACCTAAACGAACTATTTTTTGGGAGTATTTTTGGGCTTGTTGGGTTTGTTTTAATGTTAAATGAGCTCAAAACCTTTTTAATAATTAAATTAGAGCCCATTAGTGTATTTTAGTAACCTAAATTACCTTTAATTAAACCCTATCCCTAATTATACACCTTTGACGCCCCTCCCTCCCCATTGGCAGCCTCCAATCTCAAACTGCAGCAGATACCAGCAGCAGAAAATCGGCTCCTCCATTATTTTTCAAGAAAAACTCCTCCCCACTCCTCCAGTGCCTCCCCGACACGTGTTTCTCCTAGTTTTCGTTCATAAATCTTCAAGGCATGCGCAAAACCATTCTTTTCTCATCTTTCACACCATTATACATGTTTTCGATTGTTTATGCATGATATATTGAAGAGCTAACATTGTTGATGGATTTTAGAATGCATTCATGAAGGAAACTGAAACCCTATGGGTTGTTGTTCACATTTTCTCCTTGGTTTTGAGGGGGCTGCTGGGCTTAATGCATGAGTCATGTTTTATAGCAGGTTTGGAGTGTTTTGATGTGTTATAACTAGGTTTGGATGGGGCTATGAAGGAGTCGAGCGTGTGAATCGTATCTAAGTACGATACTGTTCGAGTCATGGGTGTGGGCTCACGGCTGCGTGCGTGGGACTTCTGGCTGTGTTTGATTGGGTCCAGGAGGGTCTGGTTGAGGTCCTAGGATGGGTGGTGGGGTCTGGTATGGGCTGGTGTTGGACTAGGATCGAACTAGGGTGTACATTGGCTTAGGAGTTAACTAGGGTTTTCGGATACCTTAGTGCAGAAAAATTACAGCAAGATCCAGCTAGGTTTTAAGGTCATAAGCTGCTCGAGTTGGGTGGTTGTAAGTCTTGTATGGAGTTATTAAGTCATGGTTGAAGTTGGGAAGAATTTGGTTAAGCTTCGGATTGATTCGGGTTAAAACCGGGATCCCGGTCTAAGTTTTAAAACGAATCGATTAAGTTTGAAACGGGCTTGAGTTTAAGTCTAAGAAATACTTATAAATATGTTTTGGGATGTTTTAAGAAGTTTGGTAAGCTTCAGGTCGAAATTTAGAGGTCCAGGGGTTAAACGGTCATTTTGGGTTTCCAAGGGCAAAATTGTCATTTTGCACCCGGGGTTAGTTTTTGGTCCTGGCAGCGCCCCGAGCACAAAGTTTGCATGCTTTTAAATGTGTATGCATCATGATTAATTTTTTTTATGAAATTAAGATAAATTACGTTGCGTGCTTGATTTTAAGAAAATTTACGTATATGCATGATTTTGTCAAGTGATGAAAATGATGATGCTTTGAAGGATGAGAATTGGTTGTGACTAACGATATATGTAAATGCTTAAGATGTATTTGTAATGCTAATGATGAGGCCTAGGCGTAGTAGATGGGTAATCTTGTCGCTGATGTACGACAGCCGCCGGGTACCACGATTTTATGTAGATGGATCCATCGTATAATGATGAACGATAAAACTGTTACGGAAGTCACAACTAATAAACTGAATTCATTAAAAGAAATGATGTATAAGTAAATGATGATACGATGAGCTATTTTGACATGTTATGATTTCATATGACACGTTTACATTTACGCTTTTTAAGTTCATGAAAGGTATGTTGATTACTGTATATTTTTCACTGTTGTGTGCTATGTATATGCACTTGTTATTCCGGTACAGGTGTGTTGAGTCTTTAGACTCACTAGGTATGAATGATGCAGTTGAGAATGTCGAGAGGGGACTGGAGGTGCCGAACTCTGAGTATGCAGGATTGGATGTGGTGCACGACCCGAGGACCGCATTTCTTCCGCACATTATGATTTTTGAGATTTGAGAGGACATGAGCATTTTTATACATTGGTTTTGATACGATGATGATCACTAGGATTTTTACTCGTCATGTTTACTCTTCTGTTGGAAGATTTTGGCCATTTTAAACCGCATTATTTTAAATTGTTAAATATTTACGCTTATTTCTAAATGATATTTTTTTAGTAGGGTTGCATGCATGAAAAATTTTTAAATGATATTTACGAAAATTGGAGCTTTAAAAAAAAATTCCGCATTTCAAATTAGTAGATGTTACAGTTATAACAAGTACATATACATAACATGCAACAGTGAAAATTACTGTAATCAACATACATTTCTTGATCTTAAAAACATGAACGTAAAAATAATAAAGCATAATGTGTCAAAACATGTCTTAACATATAATCATATACGTGTATTTCCTTTATTTGAATTCAGTTCATTAGTTGTGACTTCGTATCAGCTCTATTCGATAGATCCATCTACCTATAACCGTGGTACCCGGCGGTGGGGACATCTGCGACAGTATTATCCATCCACTGAGCCTTGGCCTTACATGTCATCGTATTAGTCACAACCAACTCTCATCCTTCAAAACATGTCATCATGTTCATCACTTATAAAAATTATGCCTATACGGAAATTTTTTTTAAAACCATGTATGCAACGTATTTCTCATAATTACATAAAAATTCATTTTCACGATATCATATACATTTAAAAACGTGCAATGTTGTGATTAGGGTGCTGCCAGGACTGCTAACTCGACTCTTGTGCAAAATGACCGTTTTGTCCCTCGAAACCCTAATTGACCATTTTACCCCGGACCTCAAAATTTCGACCCAAAGCAAACCAAACAACTTAAAACACCTCAAAACATATTTATAATCGATTCTTAGACATAAACTCAAGCCCATTTTTTAACTTTTACGATTCGTTTTAAAATTGGACCAGGGTCCCGATTTTAACTCGAATCAACTGGGAATTCAACCAAACTTTCCCCAAATTAAACCATAACTCAAACCTACGAGACAAACCACTTGTTTCAGAACACCTAGGACCTACGAAAAAGCTTGAAAGTTGCTGAAATTTCGATACGTTCATACCCCGAAACCCTAGTGCGACTTTCGGCCTAACCGTCGACCCTACACCTAATCAGATTGGACCAGTCTCGAACCAGCCACTCCTAGCTCACCACTGGACCCTCATTGACCACCCTAGGCACTGCCCTTGGCTCTATGCTCGCTTACCCCATGGTTCCTCAAGAAAATACCCGAACTAGCCACCATTTCGTCCCAAATCGACTCTTAGCCCTCGGAACTCCCTTCTACCTGAGACCAGCCACGTATGGACCTCCCCTAGGCCTTGGTTTGGACCCTCCTGGACCATAACATGGCCGGGTTCAGTCTTCTTGCCCGTGCCTACCCTTCTTTTCACTCGGTCGATAGAAAGCCCTAGCCATCTCAAACCAAAACCGATCGACCCTCATCCAAACCAACCAAGACTCGACTCCAGCATCGTGTCCCCTTCACTCTCATTCTAAACAGTACCATAACATCCCATTTCGGCAGCCCCTTACGCAAGAACATGAAAAACGTGAGTTGCATAAAACATCATGCTTGAATAAATAATTTCTCATGCAAACACACACATCAGCAATAAGTAGCGTGAATGATGAGCAAAATAATATTTATGACGTGCCTTTGTGTTTAAACGTTCGAAAACTTTGATATCGTCGCGTAGGACGGGCACCAGAGAGACGGAAAAAGAGTTTTCTTGAAACTTTGAGAGATTTTCGAGTTTGTTGCTGAAGAACATTCGAAATGGTGCTGCTGATCAGAGGGAAGGGGGCGGCCGTGGCTTGATAGGTTTAGATTAGATTTAGGGTTTGCAAAATATGAGTTTAAATCATAATAAAAGGTGTAAATGGGCCCTTAGTTAAAATAAAGGTGATTAAAATGGTTTTAGGCCCATTATACAAAAAAAAAAACAAACAAACAAACTCGCCAAGCCCAAAAACACTCTCGAAAAATATTTCGTTTAGGTACGTTTTTTAAAATATTGCTCGCACCCTCAAAAAGTCCTCCGAATCGTTAAAATTTGCCTACCGGTTAAAAATATGACCTGGCGAATAAAAATACTCAACCAAGGCCCATTTTCAAAAATCATACTTAAATACACCACATATTAAATAATTATTTAATAAAAACATTTTCCTGATTATCCCCGATCTCCATTCCTTGTTCGAGCGCAAAATGCAACTTAAAGCCCTAATGCATGAAACTTTAAATAAAACATGAAATGAAATACAATATCATGCTATAATCATGCCTTTAAAGCTTTAAAATAATTAAACACTGATTTTAGTAAAAACCCTAGACTGCATGCACTCAGGTTACGTAGTTTCAATTTCCTAGACCTTACATAATACATATACAAACACATGCATAAAAATCATACTTCTATTTAAAATAGCTAGCGTAAGTTTGTAAGCTTAAATAACTTATAAATCATTTAATCGTAAAGCTTTCCATCATTATATATCATTTTGGGTGAAGTTTGATATTTGAACATGACTAGCTGTAATCGTATCATGTGGTCAACTGATCAGTCTTAGCTTACCATTGCGCATGGGGACGGGCACTAGACACCGCTGTAAATGGAAATACGATAGTTGGGCTCCTTCTGGGGCCTTCTCTCGTAAACGGTCTCCCTCTGAGCCTTCTTCCTCGCGATATTCCTAATCATATCATATTTGTCACGGTCAATTCACATCTTTTAAAATATATTTCTTTCATTTTTATTCATAAAATATCGTTTCCTTTCTAAATTTGTAAGATAGCATTTTAACAGGAAAAATCGTGTACAACTTTAGCATAAATCATAAAATTCTATATTTCATCATAAACATTTTAAAATATCATTTAGCATGTATTATGATTCTTCGGGACACTGCTAGACCTTTCGAACTACCTAGGACATAAAATGACCTTTTTCCCTTGGGCTCTAAAATTCCCGATTTTGACGTTTTCTTATTTTTATCGACTCGAGCCTATCCAAACCATCATATAAGCTTAAATTTAATTTTTAATATTTTTCTTATACGTAAACCCGAGCCTTTTGATTTAATAACCTAATGACTAAACCATGTAGCGTTTTTAACCCGAATAAATTCAAAACTTAATATTTTCTTCCCAAATTTTAAACATAAATTTTTCATCCTTAAACTTAACATGACACTATAAAATACACCCATAAAAATTTCTTAGACATAAAATTAAGCTCCTCAACTAATTTCTCAATTTTTTTTAAAACTTAATAGTACGTCCCGGTTTTAACCCGATCGACTCAAAATTTAACCAAACTTGAACCATAGCTTATTAACACCTTACTAACCCTTTTTCATACCAAAACAAGCCAATTAAAACCTTTGAACAAGCCTAGAACCATGCTGGAAAATTCTGCTCATTTTAGAAAACCCTAGCTTGCACAAACACTCAACCCTTCGACCCTAGCCCATGGCCGACCCAACCAGGCCCTAGCTGACCATCTTAGGATGCAAGGAAGTCGAGTGATCGTTGTTGGAAGGAAGAACAAGTAAGAAAGAAGGAAAGAAAAAAATCGAAACTTCCTTGCCCGAGCTTCCCTTCTTTGGCCACTGTTCCCCTTCAGTTGTACGTGAATGTGTGTGTGCATGTAGGTGTGTGTGTTTAGGTCTAGGAGTCTTTCTTTCATTTTTATTTATTTCTCTTTAAATAAATAATAATTGGCTTTCAAAATATTTAATTAATGAGCTTAATTAACTTAAGTTTTTAATTAATAAATCAGGCCCATTAAGATTTATAAAATCATTAGGCCTCAGATTAAAAAATTTAAAAATACTTATTTTCAAAAAAAATCCCTTATAAAATACATAAAATTCCTTACTCCCACTAATTAATTTAAAATTGAACTTAAAAATGCAATAATTCTTATTTTCTTAACTAAAATAAAAATTTAGTTTTTAAATCTTTAACACTTTAATCTTCTCCGGCCTTCCATCCCCAGCCAATCACCAATATTCGTCTGAAAATCTTTTAGATTATGAAACCAAGCAAAATTACACAATTAATTATTTAGTCACAAAAAATATATCGTTCATACATCTAAAATCATTTAATTAAAATATTTTAGCAATTTAATAATTTTCATGCATGTGATTTACGTGAACTGATTTTCAGACGTTACACAATAACTTATATATAATAGTCCCATTATAAAGTAAGTAAAACATTTCGTTTAGGAAAGTTTTCGAAAATATTAACCGAGCCTCCAAAAACTCCATGTTTGCGACAAAAATCGATTATCGGTTTAAAACACGACTCGACGTGCAAAAACACCCCAAAAGTTACCATTTTGAAATTCTTATTTAAAACATACCATATATTAAATAATTAAAAATAATCATTTAATAAAAATATTCTCGCTTTTATGGTCCCCAGTCTCCGTTCCTCGGTCGCATTTCGAATAACCTTTAAAACATATTTTTATGCATTCTAATATAAAACCCTATTTTAAACATGTAAACATGCCTACTATTCAATAAATGCAATTAAAATAATTTAATTTAGGCATTTTTCATTTTTCCTAGATTGGCATGCAGTTGGGTTACATTATCGCATTTTGGACTTTACAATTCCTCCCTCCCTTAAATGAAATTTCGTCCTCGAACTTAAAACTTACCGAATAACTCCGGGTAGAGACTCCTCAAGTCCCTGTCAGTTTCCCAAGCAGTTTCCTCCTCCGAATGATTTAGCCACTTGACTTTGACCATTTGAATGACTTTGTTTCGGAGCTTTCTTTCTTGCCTATCCAGAATTTGTTTAGGTCTTTCCTTTTAAGAAATATTTGGAATCAACTGTAGGGGGTTATAATTCAGTACATATAAAGAATTCGACATGTACTTTCGTAACATCGAGATATGAGACACATTATGCACTCTATCTAGCGTCGGTGGCAATGCCACTGAAACGTCCACTACTCGTTTTTTTTAAATAGTACTAGAATTTTTTCTTTATTTCTACTTCAGTCGGCCGAAACACTAAGCATCTATAATATGAATATTTTGAACCATTTAAAAATAAACCAACCAACTATCATTTGAAAATCCAAGAGAAAGTAATTCAAAGCATAAAATTGTAAACCGTCAACAAATCCTAAACTAACATTATTTCAAAAATAAACTTAACTCTAACATCCTCTCAAAATCTCTCAAAAATATCACAAGTCATAAAAATCTTTAAGTAATCATAAATCATAAACATAGTTTTATTTACGGAAAATAATGACGGTCTTCGGGTTGTGTGTACCTTAAGTCCTGCAAGATCAACCATCAAGACCTCCATTAACATAAATCTCATACTCACCTGCATCGATCACACCTAGTGAGTCTATTGACTCAGCAAACCTTAACCATGATAGCGAGTAATACATATACATTCACAAGAAACAGTGAAAATAATTTTAATAAAATAGCTTTCCACGAATATAAACATAAACATATTTCCTTTCATTATATATTTATTCTTTTTCGTCATATACGTATACGTTTCTCTTTTCATTAATTTCAGATCATCAATTGTGACTTTCGTATTAGCTGTAGGTCGATGGATCCATCTAGTATTACCACGGTACCGGGTGGTGGGGACATCAACGATACTCTCACCAATCAATTGAGCATTGGTCTTACATATTATCGTATTAGTCACAATAAATTTACCTCCTTCAACTTTTTCATATTTTCATCACTTATAAAAATTCATGCACATATAAATTATTTTTCTTTTAAACCAAGCATGCAACATATCTTTTAACATTAACATTTCATCATAAAATTTCATAAAAATTTAAAATAAATATTTAATATTTATTACAGCATTCAGGACACTGACAGAACGTCTAACATTTTTCAGGTGTAAAAAGACAGTTTTGCCCTGAAACCCTAACTTTCTTAATTTATCCTTTGATCTTAAAACATTGACCCAAATCATTCAAAACTTAACATACCATCTTAAAATACACCCATAAATATTTCTTAGACGTAAACTTAAGCTTCTCGACTAATTTACCAATTCGTTTTTAAACTTAGACGTACATCTCGGTTTTGACTCGTATAGACTCAAAACTTAACCAAACTTTAGCAAACTTGAACCATAGCTTAATAACACCTAACTAAACTATATTCAACCCAATTAAAGCCAATCAAGACCCTCGAACCAGCTTAGATCGACTACTGAATTTTCAGCCCTACATGGATCGAACCCTAGCTTCCCTTGGCATGTAACCTTCGACTCTAGCCCTTAGCCAACAAGACCAGCCCCTAGAACACCTTCCTAGGACCATGAGAGAACCCATAGCAAGCTACTGGACCGACCCTACCAAGCCTAGAAGCCGCAGCCACCAACCCGCGAGCCCCAAGCCCTACGCGACCCATGCATCACGTCTCCACCCTAGGCTTTGTTCCAGCCTCCCCTTAACCATCTAGGGCCATGAATCAACTCTTTTAGGACCAATTATCATGTCTCTATTGTAAAGCACAAAATCTGTACACGTAAAACCCGTGCATTTATTTAATTGTTAGAAGTATTTATTTAAGTTTAAAATGATTTTAGCAGTGCATGATTTATGAATTTGTATTATTTAAATTATTTATGTTTATGTGATGCACGTTAAAATGTCTTCTTGAGTTTCATGTTTCAGGTTATTATTCGATGCGGGATCGAGGAAAAGAGACCGACGACGATTTTGGCAATTTTAAAATGTGATATTTTATTTTAAGTTAGGATTGGGGCATTTTAAATGATTTATTTAGTTTTTAGTATTTTAAAAGCCTAATTTAATTATTAGGTGATTTTATGATTTATTTAGTTTTTAGTATTTTAAAAGCCTGAACACACGCACACACCTTAGACACACACACATTTCATTCCATTTCATTTCAGTTTTTGAGAGCAAAAAGTTAGGGTTCTTAGCATAGTAGCAACCGCCCCTTCCTCTGAAATTGTCCAGCAATCCATGTCCATTTTTCTTCGAGAAAATCGTTCTACGTTTGTCCCGGATCAACCCTCGTATCTTTTCCGCTTCGGTATCGTTGTTTCAAGAGTTTTAAAGTTCAAGGCATGTATATTCTATTTTTTCTGCATCGATCTCGTCATATTATGTGTTGTGATGTTTATTATGCGTGAAAATCCACGTATGTTGTGAAAACGTTGGAGCGAAAACGTTTGAAATGACTTTTAGATCCAAATTTTTATATCTAAAAATGTGTCTGCTGTCATTTCGATTACTGCGAAAATTCGGTCGATCTACTAGAAAGGTTTTCAACATATAAAACGTAATATTTTTCAATACCTCGATTTGACAGTAAATTCATAATTTTTGGACAAGAAATGAGTGATTTATGATCGTTTTTGTGGGAATGCTCAAACTATGATTTTCTGAAAATGTGTTCTTGACGTGTTCTTGAAGTTTATTTGTTGCAGGCTTTGTTGGGAACCATTGGATGATCGCTGCTGCGTTTAGGTGTATTGAGTATGAGGTTGGGATGATTTTTGGTGCTTCGTTTCGTGTCGATAGGCACTTGGTTGCATTAGAAGTCGTAGGAAACGTGTTGGTATCAATATCTCGTGTTCCCGAGTTGTGTTGCATTATTTGTTGTGCGTCGTTGTTTTTGGGCATTGTGTGAGTTTGGAACATTTCCAGCGTCTTAGGTTGAGTCTCATTGCATCGATTCGGGTCAGTTTGGGCGTGAATTTTAAAACTTCATCAAAATGTGTTCTTTTTGTTGGTTGCGTGCAGGGTTAACGCCGAAGCGCCCGATCTACGCAAGTCTAGAGCCGCGGCGCTGCCCTTGTGGTGCCGCAGCGCTAGACCTGCAGCATTGCTAGCGCCGTGGCACTAGTGTCTAGCGCCTAGGCGCTAGGCAATGCCGCAGCGCAGCGCTGTCCAGCGCCTTGTCCATGCCTTTTTGATTCACTATTTTAGGTCCATGTCTTCCAGGTTTGGGAAAATGTTCACACTTCATATAGAGAATTGTTTCGGACTTCGATGTCATGGTTTAGTACGGGGATTAATCGAGGTTAAGTTCCGAGGGAGTTAGAACATCATAAGCGAATTATTACTTCGGGGGATGAGCACGACTATTACGTCTAAGTTATGAAAAACTAAGTGCATGTAATAATGTTAATAAGTGCAGCAGTGGCCCCCAAGAGAGACCCAATGAATCCCTCAACGCCATGTAAGTATGTTCGACGTGCAAAAGGAAATATTTTATGTTTTTGAGGTATGCTAAATGTCTTGTGACCAATTATGAACGGGTTTGGAAGTCGGTGAACGTGGCCGAGGACCTCTCCACCCCCTGATAAAGCATGACCGAGTTTAGATCTGGATTGGAAAGCTGCAAATCATGACCAGGGACCAATCCTCCCGGTAAAGCAAGACCGGGGATCTCATGTATGCGGTAGTGCACACCCTACTAGCTCAGTACTGTGGTTTAGTCTGATCAAGCACATTTATGTATGATTCACTTGCTTTGAAACATATCTCTACGTAAAAAAAATAAAAATTGATAAAGTTTATGCATGTTCAAGTATGTATAATGCAAGTATGTTTATGAAAAGTTTTATGATGATGGCACGTCTTAGTTTATGTTATTACGTTCATGTTTAAGTATGTACGTTCTACTTTAAAGATGCATGTGATTTTATTATGTATTACTTATTATTTGAAGTTTATACATGTTGAGTCTTTAGACTCACTAGACTTGATCGATGTAGGTGAGGATGAGTATGAGAAGACGAGGGGTGGGGACCAATGAGCCGGCTCGGTCTGTGCAGGAGGCTAAACCCGATGACCGCCTATGTTTTAAGAACTTTATGCATGTTTTAAGTACTCTGATTTGCATGATATTGTTTACGATTTTTAAACGATTACCTTTTTAAAAACTTCGACTATAATTGTTTTTATTTCAAATATTTTTTTTAGACGAGAAGATTATTTTAACGCAATTTGAAGGTTTATTATTTATTTAAGAAAATTTTTATTTTTTCGAAAATTTCAAATAGTTTATAAAGTACGATACGTGACAGTTTGTATCAGAGCGGTGTTCTTGTAAAAGGTTATGCCTACTGCCAGTTGCGAGAAGCTCACGATACCAACTGGACGTATGGTTGCCCGTGGAGCAAGGGATGAGGATAGAGAGTCTCAGGATGGGGAGAGGGCCACTCTTCCTCGTCCACTCCCAGATATGCTGGCTCAGATGCTTGCTGGAATGACTCAGTTCTTCGCACAGTTTTAGGGGAACAATGCTGCAGTTGGTACAGGGGCGAGGCCCAGACCATATGCAGTTTACGAGAGGTTTAGGAGGATGTATCCGAATGAATTCTCGTGGACTACTGACCCGATGATAGCTGAAGGATGGATTAAGTCCATCGAGGTAATTTTTGCGTTTATGGAGCTGCAGGATGCAGACAGGGTCAGGTGTGCCACATTCCTTTTGACAGGAGACTCTAGACTGTGGTGGGAAAGCGCATCATTGTCAGTGAACTTGCAAACACTGACGCAGGATGGTTTCAAGGAGGTTTTATAGTCCAAGTACTTCACTTAGGAAGTACGCTCCCGCCTGACCATGGAGTTCATGACACTGCGACAGGGAGACAGCAGTGTGGCAGAGTTTGTCAGGATGTTCGAGAGGGGGTGTGATTGCAAATGATGCCCGAGAGAAGCTGAGGCATTTTATTGATGGGTTGCGGCCGATCTTGCACCGTGATGTTAGAGTTGCTGGTCCTACTACCTATGTCGTTGCTGTGTCTAGAGCCTTGGCGGCAGAACAGGAACAAAGGGACATCAAGAGTGATAGACAGGGCAAGAGGCCCTATCAGGCACCTTCAGCATCAACATCAACGACCTCAG
Organism: Primulina tabacum; assembly: GCF_025594145.1. NCBI lineage: Eukaryota > Viridiplantae > Streptophyta > Magnoliopsida > Lamiales > Gesneriaceae > Primulina > Primulina tabacum. The sequence goes on from NC_134551.1 coordinate 42,906,562, forward strand.
TTTAAGAGGCTTTCCCAAGGACAACGGGGTAAGAGGCCATTTTAGGAACAACAAAAAGGCAAGGGTCCTATCCCGCAGCAGAAGGCTCCTTAGAGGCCGGGAGAGCACCCAGTGTGCCTGAAATGCAACCGCCAGCATCCGGGACAGTGTTTATGGGGATCGAAAAAATGCTTCAAATGCGGAGCCAACGACCATGTGCTGAAGGACTGCTCACAGTGGAGGCAGTCGACCCAGGTGAGAGTGTTCGCCATGCAGGCAGAGGATAAAAACTCATACACGACCATGTTGATGGTAACTTATTTAATTCAGCACCGTATTATTTTTGTTATGCATGTTTAGAAGTTTATTTTGGATTATTAGTGTGCTAGTTAGTATTTTTTGTGACTTGTGTAGAGATTTTCTACTATGCTTGAGGTTAAGATTATAATTTTGAGATATAAGTCTTGTGTGTTGTGCTAACGTCTCTCAGGAAATATTTTCATAAAGAGAGTCGCCACGAAGGCCTTGATAGATTCTGGGGCCACTCATTCTTTTATCTCGGTGACGTTCGCTAATCATCTGGATGCCAAGTCTATTGGACTTGACGTGAGTTATTCAGTGAGAGTCCCATCAGGGGAAGAGTTATCAATTACTAGCATGGTCAGCGACATCGATCTTGAACTACAGGGCCACCTAGTGTATGCCGATTTGATTGTGTTGCTGATGCCAGAATTTGATATCATTTTGGGAATAGACTGGCTGACAAAGAACAGAGTTTTGATTGATTTTCAGAACAGATCAGTGCTGGTAAGACCATTGGGCTTGGAGCAGTTTCTCTTTGAGCCGGATAGATGGAGGAGTTTCTCTCGCATGATCTCTTGCATGCAGGCACAGAGACTTATTCATAATGGGTGTCAGGCTTTCTTGGCAAGCATTATTTCCGTACCTAACGTACCCACTCCGTCAATATCTGATGTACGAGTAGTCAAAGATTTTCCTGACGTTTTTCCTGATGACGTCACAGGCCTTCCACCAGAGAGAGAGGTAGAGTTTGCCATTAACCTTGTGCCAAGAATTGTGCCAATCTCTAAGGCACCGTACCGTTTAGCTCCAGCTGAGATGTTAGAGCTCAAACAGCAGATTCAGGAGCTCTTAGACAAGAAATTCATCCGCCCTAGTTTCTCACCATGGGGCGCACCAGTGCTCTTTGTAAAGAAGAAAGATGAGAGCATGAGGCTGTGTATCGATTACCGAGAACTGAACAAGGTAACGATCAAGAATAAATACCCACTTTTAAGGATAGAGGACTTGTTCGATCAGTTGCAGGGAGCTACAGTGTTCTCTAAGATAAATCTGCGATCAGGGTATCATCAGCTGAAAGTAAAAGACGTAGATGTTCATAAGACAGCCTTCAAAACCAGATATGGCATTACAAGTTCTTAATGATGCTGTTTGGACTGAAGAATGCTCTAGAGATTTTTATGGACCTCATGAATCGAGTATTTCAGCCCTACTTGGATCAGTTTGTCACAGTGTTCATTGACGACATTCTTATCTACTCAAAGAGCCATGAGGAGCAAAGTCAGCATTTGGGTACAGTTTTGCAAGTCTTGCAGAGTCGCTAGTTGTTTGAAAATTTCAGTAAGTGTGAATTCTGGTTGGAAAAAGTAGCATTTTTGGGTCATATAATATATAGCAGTGGCATTGAGGTGGATCCAGCATAGGTGGCAGCAGTTAAGGAATGGGTTGAGCCGAAGAATGCTTCAGAGATCCGCAGTTTCCTAGGCTTAGCAGGCTACTACATTAAATTTATTCAGAGGTTTTCTTCGATTGCAGTGCCACTCACTTCATTGACCAAGAAGAATGCTAAATTCGTATAGAGTTAAGGATGTCAGAAGAGCTTTGATACTTTGAAGTAAGCTCTAATCACAGCGCCAGTGTTAGCCATGCCATCAGGGCAAGGTAATTTCGTGTTGTACACCGATGATTCTAAGCTCAGTTTAGGCGCAGTATTGATGCAGCATGGTCGGGTTATAGCTTATGCCTCCAAACAGTTGAAAGTGCATGAAAAGAATTAACCGACTCATGATCTCGAGTTAGCTGCCGTTGTCTTTGCGTTGAAGATATGGAAACGTTATTTGTACAGCGAGAAATGCCAGATATTCACTAATCACAAGAGTCTCAAGTATTTCTTCACACAGAAAGAGCTGAATATGAGAGAAAGACGGTAGTTGGAGTTAGTGAAAGACTACTATTATGAAATTAGTTACCATTCGGGGAAAGCTAATGTCGTGGCAGATGCTTTGAGAAGAAAATTTGCAGTCATAGCATAGATTTCAGTGTAGATATCTCTTCAGTCAGAGATTCATATGTCTGGTTTAGAGGTTTATCCTAAGGCCATGGCTCCTAAGCTGTCTAATCTGACAGTCCAGTCTTCGTTCCTACACCGAATCCTTAGAGGTCAGCCTTAGGATGAGCAATTACGGAAATTGAGATTGAAGGATGAATCCAAGGGCAGTGTACTCTACACAGTGTCTGATGGTATTGTGAGATATAGAGGAAGGATGTGGGTGCCTAGTGTTGATTCTATCATAGAGGATATTATGACAGAGGCATATGCATCTCCGTATTCCATCCATACAGGAGGTACCAAAATGTACAAGGATTTGCAATTGTTATATTGGTGGCCAGGTATGAAGCGAGACATCCACCTATTTGTATCTGAATGCCTCACTTTTCAGCAAGTGAAGGCAGAGCATCAAAGGCCAGCAGAAATGCTTAAGCTGCTCCCTATCCCCGAGTGAAAATGGGATAATATCATCATGGACGTCGTTGTTGGTTTGCCAAGGTCAGTTAAAGGATCCAATGCCATTTGGGTTATAGTGTACCGACTTACTAATTCAGCGCATTTCTTACCGGTGAAGACGAATTTCACCATGACTCAGTATGCAGAGCTCTATATCAGGGAGATAGTCCGATTGCACGTGATCCCAGTTTCTATCGTGTCCGACAGGGACCCGAGATTCACATCGTCCTTCTGGAAGAGTTTACATGTAGCCATGGGGACAAAGTTGCTTTCAGTACTGCATTCCACCCTCAGACAGATGGCCAGTCTGAGCGAGTGATTATGATTTTGGAGGATTTGTTGCGAGCTTGTGTGATCGATTTCCATGGGAATTGGGAATCCAAGATACCTCTAGTAGAGTTTACCTACAACACAGTTTTCAATCATCTATAGGTATGGCTCCCTACGAGGCACTGTATGGAAGGAAGTGCAGATCGCCGATTCATTTGGATGAAGTCGGTGAGAGATCAGAACTAGGTCCAGAGATTGTTCAGCAGACTGCAGATGTAGTGGTCAACATCCGGGACAGGATGAAGACCGCTCAGAGTCATAAAAAGAGTTATGCTGACAAGAGAAGGAGGGATCTTGATTTTGCCGTAGGAGATCACGTATTCGTGAAGATAGGACCCATGAAGGGTGTTATGAGGTTTGAGAAGAGAGGCAAGCTGAGTCCGAGGTTCATTGGACCGTTTGAAATACTTGACAGGGTTGGGACACTAGCTTATCGTGTAGCTCTACCGTCGAATCTGGCAGGTGTACACAATGTGTTTCACGTTTCGATGCTGATGAAGTATATAGCAAATCCTTCTCATGTTTTGAGTTTTGAACCGTTGCAGTTGGCTCCAGATATGTCGTATGAGGAAAGACCTATCCAAATCCTAGACAGTCAAGAGCGGAGACTTCAGAACAAAAAGACCAAGTTGGTCAAAGTCCGGTGGCTGAATCAATAAGTGGAAGAGGCCACTTGGGAGGCCGAGGCAGATATGAGGAATCGCTGCCCATAACTGTTTGGTAAGATTTAATTTTGAGGACGAAATTTATTTAAGTGTAGGAGGAATTGTAGAGCCCAAAATCAGTACACGTAAAACCATGCATTTATTTAATTATTAGAAGTATTTATTTAAGTTTAAAATGATTTTAGCGGCGCGTGATTTATAAATTTGCATTATTTAAATTATTTATGTTTATGTGATGCACGTTAAAATGTCTTCTTGAGTTTCATGTTTCAGACGATTATTCGATGCGGGATCGAGAAAAAGAGACCGACGACGATTTTGGAGATTTTAAAGTGGTATTTTATTATAAGTCAGGATTGAGGCATTTTAAATAATTTATATAGTTTTTAGTATTTTATGAGATTTTAGAAAAGCTAGTAGAGGGTTAGTATTTTAATTAGCTTGTTAATTATTAATTAAGCAATTTTATACCCCTAGTTAAATCTAAACACACGCACACACACTTCTGCACACACACACACACATTTCATTTCAGTTTTTGAGAGCAAAAAGTTAGGGTTCTTAGCACTCGTAGCAGTCGCCCCTTCCTCTGAAATTTTCCAGCAATCCATCGTCCATTTTTCTTCAAGAAAATCGTGCCACATTCATCCCGGATCAACCATCGCATCTTTCCCGCTTCGGTATCGTCGTTTCAAGAGTTTTAAAGATCAAGGCATGTATATTCTATTGTTTCTGCATCGAGATCTTGTCATATTATGTGTTGTGATGTTTATTATGCGTGAAAATCCATGTACGTTGTGAAAATTTTGATTCTTGAGAAAATTTGGTCGATCTTCTGGAAAAATTTTCAACATATAAAACGTAGTACTTTTTGATATCTTCGATTTGACAGTAAATTCCTAATTTTTGGACAAGAAATGAGTGATTTATGATTGTTTTTGTGGGACTGCTCAAATTGCGATTTTCTGAAAATGTGTTCTTGACGTGTTCGTGAAGTTTATTTGTTACAGGATTCATTGGGAACCATTGGGTGAAGCTGATGCATTTAGGTATATTGAGTATGAGGTTGAGATGATTTTTGGTGCTTCATTTCGTGTCAATAGGCAATTGGTTGCATTAGAAGTCGTAGGAAACGTGTTGGTGTCAATATGTCGTGTTCTCGAGTTGTGTTGCGTTGTTTGTTGGTCGTCGTTGTTTTTGGGCATTGTGTGAGTTTGGAACATTGCCATAGCGTCCTAGGTTGAGTCTCGTTGCATCGGTTCGGGTCGTTTGGGCGTGACTTTTAAAATTGCATCCAAATATGTTCTTTTGGTTGGTTGCGCGCAGGGTTAGCGCCGCAACGCTCACCAGGGAGCGCCGCAGCGCCCGTTCTATGCAAGTATAGCGCCGCGGTGCTGCCCTTGTGGCACCGCAGTGCTAGACCTGTGGCAATGCTAGCACAGCGGTGCTAGTGTCTAGGGCCTAGGCGCTAGGCAGTGCCGCAGCGCAGCACTGTGTAGCGCCTAGGCGCTTGTCCATGACTTTTTAATTCACTATTTTAGGTCCATGTCTTCCAGGTTTGGGGAAATGTTCACACTTCATATAGAAAATTGTTTCGGGTTTCAATGTCATGGTTTAGAACGTCATAAGCGAATTATTACTTCGGGTGGTGAGCACGACTATTACATCTAAGTTATGAAAAACTAAGTGCATGTAATCATGTTAATAAGTGCAGAAGTGGCTCCCAAGCGAGACCCAATGAATCCCTCAATGCCATGTAAGTATGTTCGACGTGCAAAAGAAAATATTTTATGTTTTTGAGGTATGCTAAATGTCTTGTGACCAATTATGAATGGATTTGGAAGTCGGTGAACGTAGCCGAGGATCTCTCCACCCTGATAAAGAATGACCGGGTTTAGATCAGGAATGCAAATAGGTAAAGCATGACCAGGGACCAATCCACCCGGTAAAGCATGACCGGGGATCTCATGTATGCGGTAGTGGACATCCCTACCAGCCCAGTACTGTGGTTTAGTCTGATCAGACACATTTATGTATGTGTCACTTGCTTTGAAACATATATCTATGCAAAAAAAATGAAGAAGTTTATGCATGTTCAAGTATTTATGATGCAAGTATGTTTATGAAAAGTTTTATGATGATGGCACGTCTAAGTTTATCTTATTACGCTCAAGTTTAAGTATGTACGTTCTACTTTAAAGATGCATGTGGTTTTATTATGTATTACTTGTTATTATTTGAAGTTTATACATGTTGAATCTTTAGACTCACTAGACTTGATCGATGTAGGTGAGGACGAGTATGAGGAAATGAGGGGTGGGGACCAATGAGCCGGCTCGGTCTGTGCAGGAGGCTAAAACCGAGGACCGCCTATGTTTTAAGAACTTTATGCATGTTTTAAATACTCTGATTTTCATGATATTGTTTACGATGTTTAAACGATTACCTTTTTGCAAACTTCGACTGTAATTGTTTTTATTTCAAATATTTTTTTTAGATGAGCAGATTATTTTAACGCAATTTGAAGGTTTATTATTTATTTAAGAAAATTTTTATTTTTCCGCAAATTTCAAATAGTTTAAAAAGTACGGTACGTGACACCTACAGCCTAACACAACCTAAACCTTTCTATACCCCAAAACCGAAACCCTAGTTACATGAAACCCAAATTTCGTTCAGCATGCTTTTACATCTTGTCCAGCATTTACACATGCCTTTAAGGGTCCTTGAACATGTTGAAAAAAATCCCTTCAATTGGCCCTACCATGGCAGCCCCTTTGTGTATTATTAGGAAGAGCTTTTAAAAAATAAAACTCTACTTTTGTGCATGTTTAGCAAAAAAAAAACCAAAATAAAAGTTGTGCATCATATTCCTCATGCAAACATAATTAAATATACATAATATGGTGTGAAAGATTTTTAAAGGAGATTAAGGTGTGCATTTGCGTATATTACGATCGAAAACAATTTGGCAATGGAAGGAACATTGGCGGAGAGGCGACCCTTGCTGAATTTTCCCTCCAACTTCAAGTGAATTTGCTTGAAAATTATGTGTGTGATCGTGTAGGCTGATGGAGAGAGTCCTTGTATTATTTTGGGGTGAGGGGCGTGTGTTATGAGGTTTATGGTGAGGGGTTTTGGCTTTTATTTTAATTAAAAAAAATAATGCAAGCTTAGGCCCATTAACCTAGTATAATAGGCCCATTAAGCCCATTAATAATATTTAAAATATTACATTTAGGAAAGTTTGTGATAAAAATAGCCGATTTCTCGAAAAGTTTATTCGTCGAAAATTGAATACCGTTTAAAAATACGATTCGACATGTAAAAACACCTCAAAACACCCCATTTTTAAAAATTTCATTTTAAATATACCACACAATAAACAATTAAAAATAATCATTTAATAAAATATTTTCTCTCCTATGATCCCCGGTCTTCGTTCCTCGATCGCGTCTCGAATACCCTTTAAAAACACAGTTTTATGCATAATAAATTAAAAATACATTTTAAACATATAAACATGCATATCATAATTAATTCATGCCATTAAAACCATTTCATTAGTCATTTTCCATTTTTCCTAGATTTGGATGCAGTTGGGTTACGTTACCGTATTTTGGACCTTACAATCCTCGCCTCCTTAAATGAAATTTCGTCCTCGAAATTAAAACTTACCGAATAACTCCGGGTAACGACTCCTCATGTCCCTCTCGGTTTCTCAAGTAGCTTCTTCCTCTGAGTGTTTTAGCCACTTGAATTTGACCATTTGAATAACCTTATTTCGAAGCCTTCTTTCTTGTCTACCCAAAATTTGTATAGGTCTTTCCTCGTATGACATATTTGGAGTCTACTGCAGAGGTTCATAATTTAGTACATGTGAAGGGTTCGAAATATACTTTCGTAGCATCGAGATGTGGAACACATTATGTATCACATCTAGCATCGATGGCAACGCCACTCTATATGCTAGTGTTCCAATCCTCTCCAAAATCTCAAAATGGTCCTATGAACCTCGGACCGAGCTTGCCTTTCTTGCCAAATCTCATAACACCCTTCATATGTGTTATTTTCACAAATACGTGGTCGCCTACAAAAAACTCTAGCTCTTTTCGTCCCTTGTCAATATAGCTCTTTTTTCGGCTTTGCTCAGTCTTCATTCTATCTCGAATTTTGACTACTAGCTTCGTCGTTTGCTTGATCAAGTCCGGACCAAATTCCACTCTTTCATAAACCTTATCCCAATGTATAGTTGATCTACACTTCCTTCTATAAAGTGTCTCGTAAGGAGCCATTCCTATAGACGATTGGTAGCTATTGTTATAGCTGAACTCCACTAGTGGTAATTTTGGTTCCCAACTTCCTTGTAAATCAATCACAAATCTCGGAGTAGATCTTCCAAAATTTGAATCACCCTTTCAGACTGACCATCGGTTTGAAGATGGAATGTTGTACTGAATAACAACTTCGTCCCCATCGCTGTATGTAGACTATTCCAGAAAGATGATGTGAACCTCAGATCTCGGTTAGAAACGATAGACACTGGAATCTCATACGGTCATACTATCTCTTGAATATACAGCTCTGCATACTGTCTCATGGTGAATGTCGTCTTGATAGTAGAAAATGCGCTGATTTTGTAAGACGATCAACTGTCACCCATATGGAATTGTATCCCTTGATAGTCCTCGGTATTCCCACAACAAAATCCACAGTAATATTTTTTCATTTCCACTCGGGAAAAGGAAGTGGCTTAAGCTTCCCAGCTGGCCTCTGATGCTCAGCCTTAACTTGCTGGAATGTTTAGCACTCGAACACAAAATGTAGGATGTCTCGCTTCATGTCTGGCCACAAATACAACAACTGCATATCCTTGTACATCTTCGTGCTTACAGGATGGATGGAGTACATCGTATTGTGAGCTTCCTTTATAATAACCTCTCCCAGTAAAATTGCCACTAGGGACCCATAGTCGATCTCGATATCAAACTATGTCATCCTCCTCAGAATACAACTTCCGAGCCTTAGCTTCATCTCTCAGTCTCCATTTGTGTAATTGCTCATCACAAGACTGACCTTCTCGAATTTTATCCCTCAGACTCGATTGAACTATCATAGTAGCAAGATTGGGGGCCTCGCCCATAGCATATACTACAATATCGAATCGTTGAATCTCGGACTGCAATGGTCTCTGAATTGATAATTGAGTAATGCCTGCTGTCTTTCGACTCAATGCATCCGCTACTACATTAGCTTTTCCTAGATGGTAGCTAATATCGCAGTCGTAGTCCTTTACCAACTCTAGCCATATTTGTTGCCTCATGTTAAACTATTTTTGGGTGAAGAAGTACTTTAAGCTTTTATGGTTAGTGAAAATCTTGCACTTATCCCCATACAAGTAATGTCTCCAAATCTTCAATAACACTACTGCTGCAAGCTCTAGGTCGTGTGTCGGGTAATTCTTCTCGCTATAACTCGGTTGTGTTGCATCAAGACTGTGCCCAAACCAAGTTTCGAAGCGTCCGTATAAAGAACACACTCTCCTTTCCCCGATGGCATCGACATAACTGGCATTGAATTCAAGGCTTGCTTCAGCTTCTCGAAGTCTCTTGGCATTCAGATCCCCAAATACAGCAATAGATGAGAATCCTTGAATGAACTTTCGATAGTAGCCAGCTAGACTCAAGAAACTATGAATCTCGATTACGTTATTTTGTACTGGCCACTCTCTAACTGGCTTGAATTTTCTTGAATCAACTTCAACTCCATCTCTAGAAATGATGTGGCCTAAGAATGCCACTCTCTCGAACCAAAAATCGCACTTGCTGAACTTGACAAATAACTTTCGATCGTGTAATAATTGTAGCGTCATTCTCAAGTGCTGACTATGCTCATCTTGGCTCTTTGAGTAAATCAGAATGTCATCAATGAAGACTATGATGAATTGATAAAGATACGGCTGAAATACGCGATTCATGAGATCCATGAAGATAGCTGACGTATTGGTCAACCCAAATGGCATGACCATAAACTCGTAGTGCCCATATCGAGTCCTAAAAGCCGTCTTATGAACATCAGATTCTTTCACTTTCAATTTATGGTAACCCAAACGAAGATCTATCTTTTAGAAAATTGATGTTCATTGCATTTGATCAAATAAGTCTTAAATTATAGGCAAGGGATACTTATTCTTGACGGTGACTCTATTCAGCTCTCGATAATCAATGCAGAGTCGCATACTACCATCCCCTTTCTTCACAAATAATATCGGTACGTCCCTTGGAGAACAACAAGGGCGAATAAAACCACGAGCAGTCTCTGAATGACATTGATTGGGAGATGCAGCGCAAGAGTAACCGTGCCAAACAATCAAGTCAGCAGAACAAGAAGCCGTTTACGGGACCATCGAAGTGGCCAGGACAACATAAACTGCAAGGACATCCACCAAAAGAAAACTCCCCGAAGACTGAGAAGAGGCCACTCTGCAATGAGTACAATCGTCATCACTACGGCAAGTGCAAGTGGGGCACCTACAAGTGCTGGAATGGGGCATAAGGTTGCTGATTGCCCAAAGCTTAAGCATCCTACGACTGGAAGAGCTGACGTGATGCATGTTGAGCAAGCGGAGCCAGAAACTACGCTTATTATAGGTACTCAGACTATTTAAGTATTTTATATTGCTTTATTGCTTGAGATAAAAAGCATGAATGCTAGAATTAAATCTAGGTGCATCGAACTTGATGATTTAGAATTGCATGTTTCAAATACTAAGGTATAAGGAATTGAATTTTTACAATCATTGGCTATGGAGATCAAATTGTAGAAGATTGAAAGGCTAAAGGACTAAAGTGTAGTTTTCGAAAATTCAAGAATAATAATTTGGAAAAAAATCGAAAATTCTTATGACTAAATTGCAAATTTTTGAAATTTTAAGGGGTCACTTGGCAATTTTCATAATTCAAGGGTTGAAATGCTAATATGGGAAACTAGAAGGGCCTAGATGATAGGAATTTCTGAATTTTATGGGCTTGCTCGATTATAATACAAATATTATCACAAGCAGAATTTTGTTAGCAGGAGTCGCTACTTATGCTTTGCTAGATTCTGGAACAACGCATTATTTTGTATCTGAATCCTTTGTGAAATGATTGGGAATCTCACCGAAAGACGTAGAGTTGGAATTCAAAGATACAATGTCTTTTGGCGAATATATGGTCTCTACAAGCATGGTTAAGAATGTGGAGCTCAAATTGTAGAGGAATGACATTCGAGCAGACCTTATTGTATTGCCAATGCCCGAGTTAGACATTATTTTGGGTATAGATTGGCTCACACCGAACGGATCTATTATCAAATTTCAGCGAAGGTCAGTATCTATTCGACTGCCCAAGGGGAAAGCATTCATCTTTGAGACGGTGCAGAATAATCAAATGTCGCACATTATTTCATGTATTCATGCGAACAAGCTTATTCGGAGAGGTTTTCAAGGTTTTCTAGGTAGTATTATATCCATACAGGACATTGACAGTAGATCAATAGAAGATGTGGAAGTTGTCAAAGATTTTTCGAATGTGTTCCCTGACGATGTTTCTGGCATCCCGTCCGAGAGAGAGGTGGAATTTCCTATTGAGTTGATAACTGGTACTGTGCCAATCTCTAATGCACCGTATTGCCTAGCACCTGCTGAGATGAAAGAATTAAAGGATCAAATTAAAGAACTTCTAGACAGGGAATTTATTCGCCATAGTTTCTCTCCATGGGACGCGCCAGTGTTGTTTGTGAAGAAAAAGGATGAGATTATGAAATTGTCTATCGATTATAGAGATTTGATTAGGATGATAGTGAAGAACAAATATCTGTTACCATGAATCGATGATTTGTTTGATCATCTACAAGGAGCTTCGGTATTTTTAAAGATAGATCTTCGATATGTATATCACCAGCTGAGAGTAAAAGAGGCGGATGTGCATAAAACGACTTTCAGAACGCTATATGGACATTATGAGTTTTTAGTGATGCCGTTTGGACTGACTAATGCTCCGGCGATCTTCATGGATCTCATGAATCACGTATTTTAGTCGTACCTCGATCAATTTATTATTGTCTTCATGGATGATATTTTGATCTATTCCATTGCAGTACCCTTGACATCTTTGACGAAGAAGAATGCAAAATTTGTATGGGGATCAGAATGTCAAAATATCTTCGATAAATTGAAACAAGCACTCAGTACCGTGCCCGTTCTAGCTATGCTGACAGAACAAGGGGATTATGTGTTATTTACCGATACTTCGAAACTTGGACTTCGCGCAGTGCTCATGCAACACGATCGAATCATATTTTATTCATCTAGAAACCTGAAAACCCACGAGAAAAATTATCCGACGCATGACCTTGAGCTTGCAGCAGTCGTATTCACGCTTAAAATTTGGAGGCTCTACTTATATGGCGAGAAATACAAGATCTTTACTGACTTCAAAAGACTCAAGTATTTATTCACCCAAAAAGAGATGAACATGCTACAAATAAGATGGCTAGAACTTATAAAGGAATACGACTGCGACATTAGCTTTCATCCCGCAAAGCTAATGTTGTTACAGACGCTTTGAGTAGCAAATGGACAATCTTGGCAGATTTGTCAGTGCAGAAACCTCTATAAACTGAGATTCATAGGTTTGACCCTGAAGTCTATGCTAGGGGAAGGCCCCTAATCTCGCTACTTTAACAGTACATCCTACTCTTCGAGTCGCACAGTCTAATGATGAGCAACTGCAGAAATGGAGACAGTGAGATGAGTCAAAAGGCAGCATGTTATATTCAGTCGACGATGGCATTGTCAAATATCGAGGTCGACTATGGGTTCCTAATGGAGATTCACTTAGAGTTGACATTATGACTGAAGGCCACAGTACCCCTTATTCTGTTCATCCCAAAAGTACAAAGTTGTACAAGGACTTGCAACTTTTATATCGGTTGCTAAGAATGAAACGAGATATTATGCGCTTCGTATCCGAACGCTTGATGTGTCAACAAGTGAAGGCAGAGCATCAAAGACTAGCGGGAATGCTCCGACCACTTCCCGTTCCCGAGTGAAATTGGGAGAACATTACTATGGATTTCGTGGTAGAATTGCCAAAGACGGTGAAAGGACTCAACATTATTTGGATAATAGATGACCGTTTTACTAAGTCAGCACATTTCCTACCAGTAAAGACGACTTTTTCCATGACACGGTATGCAGAGCTATATATTCAAGAAATAGTCAGGCTGCATGGAATTCCTGTCTCTATAGTTTCGGACAGAGACACGCGATTCACTTCATCATTCTGGAAGAGTTTACATGCGGCTTGGGAACAAAACTACTATTTAGTACTGCATTTCATCCTTAGACGGATGTCGGTCTGAGAGAGTCATAAAAATTTTAGAGGATCTACTCCGAGCCTTTGTGATCGATTTTCAAGGGAGTTGGGAATCGAAACTACCTCTAGTGGAGTTCATTTACAACAGCAACTATCTGTAATCTATAGGAATGGAACCATATGAGGCACTCTACGGAAGGAAATTTAGATTTCCTATTCAATGGGACGAGGTAGGAGAAAGGGCTACGATGAGACCCGAGATAGTTCAGCACACCACAGAAATGGTCGCTAAGATCCAAGACAGAATGAGAACTGCTCAGAGTCGACAGAAAAGCTACGCGGAAAAAAAAAAGACGAGATCTGGAGTTTGCATCCCGCGATCACGTATTTGTAAAGATAGCACATATGAAGAGTGTTATGAGATTTGGCAAGAAAGACAAATTTAGTCCGAGATTCATCGGACCATTTGAGATACTCGAAAGAGTGGGAGCATTAGCATATCGAGTGGCGTTGCCACGTAATCTCGCCGGAGTCCACAATGTCTTCCACGTATCGATGCTCCGTAAGTACTTGTCAAACCCTTCACATGTACTGAACTTTGAGCCACTACAACTTACGCCAAACATGTCCTATGAGGAGATGCCTACTCAAATCTTGGATAGACAAGAGAGAAGGCTGCGGAACAAGGTGATAAAGATGGTCAAGGTAAAATGGTTAAATCACTTTGACGAAGAAGCTACTTGGGAGACCGAGTCAGAGATGAGGAGTCATTAACATTAATTTTGAGGATGAAATTTTATTTAAAGGAGAAGGAATTGCAACGTCCAAAAGTCAACCCACGTAAACCGCATGCATGCAAATGATTTAAATTGCTTAATTGTTTTATTTAATTGATTTTAAATGCTTAAATGATACATAGTATATGATTGAAGGTCTAATTGCACGATTTCATGGAAACTGAAGATTTTATCTGAATATTCGATAACAAGCTGGGGAAAGGAGATCGGGGATGACCGAGGTAAAATATTTTTTGATAAATATTTTTTATGCTTAATAATATGACTAATTTTTTAAAAAATGTTAGAGCCCAAATTATTTTACGAGACGAACTTGATTTTATTCGGGAAGTCGGTTTTAGGCAAACGAACGACTTTTAAAGGCCCAAAATTATTATTTTTGAAAACAAATTTTGTAAAATTTTATTTTACAATTAAATAGGTATAAATGGACCTAATTTACCTATGATTGATGTGTTCAATTATTCCTAAACGAAAAGCACAAAACCCTAACCCATTAAGCATGCAATTTTCAAAAAAAATAAAAGGAATCCTAGGGTGATCAAACTCGATTCAGCAGTCCATTTCACACACCACACATAGACAAAATTTTTGAGATTTTGGAGAGAAATTTCAAGATCGTTTGTCGCCCATTCGTCTTCCTTCGCAACCCACGCCAACGGTCGCATATTTGAGCCTAAACGCAAAGGAACGCTTCTAAACTCTTTTGATGCACCATTCAAATCATAATATGCATTTTTTTTTATGTATTTTAGCATGAAAAATATTTGAATACAAATAGATAAACGTTTTAATGATTATTTTTAAATTTTTTATGATTTTACTATTTGTTTGAGAATGCTAAGAATTCTAAGGGACATATTGCCAATACAAGGTAATTAACGGATTGAAATAGAGTCGTATAAAGGTGGAACGTAGGCTGGAATCGAGCTTGGCCAAAGATGGATGAACCTAGGGTTTCATGGGTTTCCTTGGGGAAAAAAAGGACTCGAGGGGTGGTGCACCAGGGCTCGGTCAGGGCTGGTCAGGGTCCTGTGTGGCCTGTAACCAAGCAAGCTAGAGGGCTGGATGGTGGCAGGATGTGGTGGCAGCAAGGAGGGAAGAGTCCACAAGCCCTAGTACTATTCCCCATCACGCGTGTGGCTGGTTCAGGAAGGGAGAGGTGTGCGGCTGGTCTATGTGGCAAGGCTGGTGCAATAGGTGTTAGATTAGGTGTCCGTCGAGCCAAGTGTTGGCCGAGTGTTCACAATGAAACTCTATGTATAAACAATCTTTATTTTAATAATATTTGAAATTATTGTTTTGGCACATCTTTATCTGTATACCCATGCTAGTTGCATAGATAAAGTCCTTGAATATACAAATAGTAGAAAGAATATGGGATGCTCATATGATGAGTATCATGAAACTCATATTTGGAATACTATATATTCTAAACAGTTTCTAGTCGATTCAGCCGCCGCTAAGAAGGATATAGGCCGCTCGAGTTTGAGACTAGTATTTGCGATGTGAGTACCATGTTTCATTGGTAGAGGACATTGTGATGTCCGAGCATGCAGATAGGTGCTCCTGGCAGAGTGCACTGAACAACCCTCCATGAAACGACCTCGATTTTTTTTTTTGTAATCTTAAATCATAAATTCTAAATTACTAAATAAAATAATTTAACATAATCATGAATCATGATAATTTAACAATTTAAATCTCAAGTGCATAAAATAAAATCCTAAATCATCGACTAACAAAAATTCCTAAATCGACCTTTAAAAGATCGGTTAACAATAAAATTAAGCATAAAAATATCTCTAATAAAAAAATCATTAACATAATCTTTAAATCCTTAATCTAATAAGCTAGTGCGGAAACATATATGTCCTCGGGTGTGTACTGTTGCACTCGATCCACTCAATCGTCACTGCCTTCCATAAATCATCAAATCCTACATCATACAAACCTAGTGAGTCTAAAGACTCAACACGTTCTAAACATGGATAACAAATAATACATATACCGCCACATGCATTTAAAAATCATGTTTTTATTTAAAATATCTTTTGAACATAAATAAATCATTTAAAATCATTTTAGCATAATTAAATCATAAATCGTAAAAATCATTTTAAAACAACCTTAAGCATAAATAAATCCTTCAAAAATCATTTAAAAATAAGCTTTGAGCATAAATAAATCATTTTAAAAATAACTTTAATCATCATCGTGAATCATATATCATAAAATCATTTTTAATCTTAAACTTTCAATCATATATTAGTTTGGGTGAAGTTTGATCCTTGAAAGTGACTAGCTTTTATCTTTTGGTCGACTGCAGTCTTAGCTCCACATGGTCCATGGGGGTGTGCACTAGGCTCCATCGTGAAAATACGATCGTTGGGGTTCTCTCGGGGGCCTTTTCCCATAGACGGGTTCTCTCGGGGGCCTTTTCCCAAACATGGGTTCCCTCTGGGGCCTTTTCCCGTAAATGTCTGGGGCCTTTTTCCCTCACGTTATCCCCACAAAATCATATATCATAAATCATATATTTTGTCACAATCAATTCACATCCCTCAAAATATTTTTCCTTTTCTTTAAAAATCACAAATTCGACAGTTTTCCAAAAATAGAATTTTAAACAGTATAAATTGCACAGCTTTAACATAAATCATAAAAATACATATTATCATCAAAATCATCATTTTAAATCATATACTATCATTTAACATGCGTTATGATCCTTCGGGACTACTGCCAAGCGTTTTCGTATTTTCTTAAGTGTAAAATTACCGTTTTTCCCCTGGACGTAAAAATTCTCGAATTTATCTTTTTCTCACTTTTAATGACATGAGATTATTCTAAATAATTATTTAAGCTTAAATATAATTTTCCATAATTTTATGAAGCTTAAAACTAGGATTTTCAATTAGATTATTTAATTAGCATTTTGTGAGACGATTAAATCCCGGATAATTCCAAAACTTATTATTTTGATCCCAAATTTTAAACATAATGTTTTTAGTATTTATTCTACCCTTCCAAGTCATGAGCCACATATTCAATTTTAGTTCTTATTTTCGAAATAATGACCCTCACACGAACAACCCGAGCCATCTTCCAATTTACTCGAGCCACGCCCGAGCCACCTCGATCCAAACCCTAGCCAACCCACATAGGCACCCTATTGACCAAGCCCAGCCCAAAGAACCAGCCCCTAAGCCGCTCAAACTCGTCTTAAACTGGACCCCAAACCTGCATGTGTGGTGCATGTGACTCTTTGCAAAATCTAGGACTCCTAACCCAACTAGGACTCTCCCAGCCGAGCCACCACCGAACCCAACACACCCTAACCCTCCATGGACCACGCCCAGACTCGACCCAGACCAGCCCTTACACTGGAACCCACGCCCAAAGCTTCTGAACCAAGAACAACACTCCTGCGCGCTACTGCCCCTCACGCTCTCTCGAACCAGCGGCCAGCCCAGCCACTCCAGCCCATGGCCCAGCCCTTTCCCATCATCCTTAGACCCTATAGGACCTACCTGGACCACCACCAAGCCCCTACCCCACGCAGCAAGCCACGCGACCAGCCTCAACGCGCAGCAGCAACCCGCGCACCTCCATGTTCTCCCACGTCTTCTCGAGCTAGCAACGAGCCCAGCCGTTCCAGCCTTTGGCACGACCCCTTCCCATCACCCTAGAACCCTGATTGACCACCTAGCCCAACCCCAAACCGAGCCACAGCCCCTGGAACTCTCAGCCACCCTTGATCCTACGCGTGAAGAGTTTATTCACACAAGGACTCTTCCCTACCCACTAGCACGAGCCCTGGCCCTCCTAGGACACTTCCTAGGACCTAACCACGTCCCAACCGAACCCTCCTCAAAACCTGGTCAAGCCCCTAAGCCCCATGCATAAGAAATGAACTCATGAAGACAACACACAAGCCAACAACCTACGGTTCCTCTCTTTATTCTTTCCTACGGTTCCAGCTGCCTTTTTCCTTTAAATTTCTCATGTTTTGAACATAATTCTATCATATTTTATCATATATCGGCATCGTGTCCGTTGGGTTCATAACGATTCTTTTAAAACAAGCGTAAAATCGTAAAAACGTTGAAAATTCGTATCCTACCGTAAAATAATCGAACACAATATTTTTCATGCATAGACAATTAAATCAAGCATATTATGATTTGTATGATGTTTTAAAGGAGTTTAGGAACGTGCCTTTGCATTTATAACGCTCGAATATACGATCTTCGGCGAGGGTACGACGTTGGACGACCGGATGACGAAGAACACAAACTTTTTCTTTCCTTCTATTTTTCAAAAATCTGAAGTTTGTGTGTGTGTTACACGGCTGCTAGGGTGTGAATTTGTAGTGTTTTCAAAGCCTAGGTGACTTATTTATAAATAATTTAATATGCTAATGGGCTTTGTTTTGGGCTTGCAAGTTTAAAGGTAATTGGGCCTTCTTAAAATAATTAAATTGAGCCCAATAAAACTTAATTAATTAAAACATAAAAGTTTATAAAATTAGTTTCTCAAAAATAATATTTTTGATCTTTTTAAAACTCTTTGTTTGCCCAAAACCGGCTTCCCGGGAAAAATCGAGCTCGACTAGTAAAATAATTTGAACTCCAACATTTTTAGGAAAATTAAATCATTTTTAAATCATATTAGGAATCCTTGCCATTATTTAAATAAAAATACATATTCTTGTCTTGGTCGTCACCGGTCTCCTTTTCCCTGCCTATTATCGAATATTCGGGTAAAATCCTTAATTTCATGTAAACGTGTCATATAATCATTTAATCATGCAATTATACATTTAATCATATAATAAACATCATGCTAACATTTAAAATCAATTAAATAAAACAATTAAGCAATTAAAATAATTTTGCATGCATGTGGTTTACGTAGGTTGATTTTTAGGACTTCCCAAGTGGTTCTCACTTATCGAGTGGAAACATCCTAGTTTATGGTT
This sequence comes from Primulina tabacum, assembly GCF_025594145.1. Taxonomy (NCBI): domain Eukaryota; kingdom Viridiplantae; phylum Streptophyta; class Magnoliopsida; order Lamiales; family Gesneriaceae; genus Primulina; species Primulina tabacum. The sequence goes on from NC_134551.1 coordinate 42,925,482, forward strand.
ATACACCATTAGTCCCTATGACCCGGGACAACATTGAGACTCTATATGCTAGCATTACACTTTGACTTGTTTACCGGCTCTCATAGGGTCATCAGGTGGCAAGGTTGGGTGTTTTGTCGAATCATATAGGAGTCAATGCATTGTAGTCGGGGATTCATCGCTTACTTTCGGGTATGGATATCCTATGTGATCACATGTATATGTAGTATGAAATCTATGAACAGAGTATGGTGGTAATTATGAAAGGAGTTTCATAGATTACAACATCGATGCAACTACGACATAACACATAGTATCGATTCTTTGACAGCTCTCGATATACCAATAGTTGTCGAATCGGCCGGGATATATGAGATGAAGGGATTGTATTGTACGCTAACCATAATTGAATGGTTCTTGCAGGCACTATCATTTGATACATAGGGAATCATGTAAGCGATGCTGCTAGTCGTTTAACATGATTGGTAGGGTACTATCAGACTTGAGTTCTGACGTTCTTATTATCAAGGAGTTGATAAGTAAGAATGGAGCAACTGGGGTATGCTCAAATAAGGACATGTTTAGTCCCGAATCACATTGTGATGTGAACCCACGGCTAGTTGTATCATTGAACCATTGAGGGTCACACAAGTGCTAACTTTTTAGATCCCGTTGAGAAGTAAAAATAGTTCAATGTGTTGAACGGCTTATAAAAGAGTTGATAAGCGTAAATAAAATATAAGTATGACTTCTATAAGGAAAACGTAACTTTTAATTTGAGGAAGTGTTCTTAAATTAAAAGTTGGCCAAACAAATAATGTATTTGAAAATTGTGATTTTCATAAACATTATTATGGACTAAATTAAATTAATTCAAGTGTTGAATTAATTAAACACTAGTGGACCTAGTAGAGTCCAAATAATTAAATTAATTCAAGTGTTGAATTAATTAAATAACATTGGGCCTTGTAGAGCCCAATTAGAAATCATTATTAAACTAGTGAGCTTGAGTAAAATCAAGTAAAGTTTAAATGGTCTCAAATGTGTTTGAGACATTTAAATAAAAGTTCATGGGCCTTGTAATTGTTACAAGCCCAAATAGAATTACATGCATGGAAGGTGAAAGGTTGGGAGACAACTTTTTCAACATCCAAGGCATGGCGTGCCTTTGGAACACACAACACCTTTTTGAACAACCAAGAAAAGTCTCCCCTTCACTCCATACATGAGATGGCCGAACTTTGGGTCTTTTTCTCCTCCATTTTTTTTTGCTTCTTCAACTGTTGATGAAAGCACACACTTCTCAAAGAAAAATTCTCTAATTTTTCTAGTGCAAAATTAGAGTGGATCTGCCTTGTTAGTGGTGGACCTAATTTGAAGAAAGGAGTCCAAAAGCAAGGTGAAGCTTGTAGATTGTTTACCTTCAAGAGCTAAGTTGTTTACAACTTAGTTGGAGCCATAATCAATCCTTGTGATTGATAGGTACATTTCTAAACACACTATGAATGTCATATTTTTGTGTTATGTTATTTGCTACACTACATTACTAGTGGGTAGTCGGTTTTGTTTCTTTTTTGAAAATCATTTTTACAAAACTTCTGTTGCGCAACCGGGCACCGTAACTGATCCCCTTTCAATAGCATCTAGGGAAGATGGCTCGGGGTCGAGGCTGGGTCTAACGCATCCGTGGGCCATGGTGGCTTGGTTGGTGAGGGCCGCGACATGTTGACATCTTAGGAACCTGATTCTCGAATAGATGGGGGCTAAGGCTCTGAATCCTAGGTGCATGTCTTGCATAAATTTACACATATTTTTCTCAATGGGATTATGAACATGGCTTCTCTGATGCAACTTAAATGTCAGACTCTGAAATTTATACATGTTGACATCTGAAATTGTTTAACAATTTAACATTTCAAAAATAAGTCTCGTAGTACTGTATACACTAAATCAGTTTTTTTCACAAAATATTGTCTTTAAAAAGGTTGAAAATTATTTATGAAATGTGTGGAAGCGAATTACAAACGAACTAAGTGAAAATTAAGTTAAATAGCCCGACGTCGGCTCTTAAGAGACTGATTCTCGAATAGATGGGCGCTAAGGCACCGAATCCTAGGTGTCTTTCTTGCATAAATTTACACGTATTTTTCTCAATGGGATTATGAATTTGGCGTCTCTAATACCACTTAAATGTCACATCCCAAGATTGATACGTGTTGACATCTGACATTGTTTAACACTTTAATATTTAAACAATAAGTCTCGTAGTATAGTATACAACCAAATAAGTCTTTTTCGTAAATAAATATTGTCTTTAAAATGGTATGAAAACAAAATAAGACATGTGAGGAAGCGAATGACAAAAGAACTAAGTGAAAATTAAGTTAAAGAGCCCGACGTCGGCTCTTAAGAGCCTGATTCTCGAATAGATGGGCGCTAAGGCATCGAATCCTAGGTTTCTGTCTTACGAAAATTTACACGTATTTTTCTTAACGGGATTATGAACTTGGCGTCTCTAATACAACTTAAATTTCACGCCCCGAGATTGAGACGTGTTGACATCTGACATTTTTTCACACTTTAATATTTAAACATTGTTTAACGCTTTAGTATTTAAATAATAAGTCTCGTAGTACAGTATACAACCAAATCAGTCTTTTTTGTAAATAAATATTGTCTTTAAAATGGTACGAAAACAAAATACGGCATGTGCGGAAGCGAATTACAAACAAACTAAGTAAAAATTAAGTTCTAGGATTGATCACTATCCCCAAAACATGTCATGTTCCTCATCATCAAGTTGCTCTTTGTTCTTATCTGGAGAGGTAGAGTAATAAGTGAGTATTTTGCTAAATACTCCGTAGATGGGGGTCGATCGATCATAACAAATATCCCACCGCATTAGGATCATAACAAAACTTATCAATTATTTAAAATTCCTTTTCTATTTCAAATTCAAATCATAACATTGCTTTCAATTAATTTCAAACATGTTTTCTAATATAATGATCATATCGAAGCAAATCGAAGTGAATAAATCATATATTGAATTGAAATTATATATCACATCGATCGAATTTTCAAACTCATATGTTGGAACATTTCATGTTCATAATCTTAATTTTGATGTTAACAAAACTTGTTATTGTATTTCTAACATATTTACTCATGTGTGAAGTTGCAAACACAAGAAGCAAACTGAAACTGAATTTAGCCAAACTGAATTTCTCGCGAGCTTCGGTTTTTTGATGATATCTCTCAGCTGGTTGATTCAAATGACAATCCGCCAACTTGACTAATTAGAAAACTCAATTTGAAAAAGTCGTATCTCATGTCAGTTGGGCAAAATCGGATGTTATCAAGGTCTACCTGATCGCTGAATTACCATACTAATTGCACAAAAACAACAATCAGTTTGTTATGAGCAGTTACGGTATTTTGGTCATATCTCTCAGCTTGATTATTGGAATGAAGTGATTCAGTATGCTTTGGAAAGATAAGACGATGATACACAAATCATCTTCAAAGTCAAAGTCTCGACCAAATGAATTGACCAGTTGAACAGTTTAAGCTCGGAAAAATGTTCAGCAAGACGAATTTGACCGTTGCAATTTCAGACAGTACATAAACTTTCCAAACGGTCATATTCTTGTATCTAACGTATATATCATTGTTGGAGCCTATAAATACAACATCTTGAAGATCAAACAAGAGCTTTTGAAGGGGATTCAAAGCATGGACATGAAGAAATAAGTTAGTTGAGGGCACAAGCCCTTGTGTGAGAATACATTTGAGATGTACACTGTAAATGATAAATTTCTCACACACAATCACTCACACATATACAAGAGAGTTGAATTTCAAAGATTAGTTGTGTGAGTCTCGCACAAAGACAATAAACTTGTGTATGTTGTATTTGCATATGAGACATTAAACAATATGTTGATTGTGAAGGTGTCACAACTATAATATTCGTCTCAAATATTGACTCGTGAGACCGTCTTATACAGGGGCGAAGGCACCCTTGGGCTAGGGTGGGATCCAGCCCCATTTTTTTTTAAGTTAGTATTTTTAAATTTTAAATTTTTTTGCCCATATTAAAAATAAAAAAAATTATCAGTTTTATTTTTTTATTTTTTTAGTCTCGTGTTTAAAAATAAAAAGAAAACAACTTCCATAAATCATAATTCATTATTGTGTATTGGTTGGTTTATTATCATATGTTTTAAAATTATGCAACTTTGAGATAAAAATTCAACGACTCTAAAATTATATTGAATATTTAGTTGTGAGTATTCAAGTTGCAATAATATTGTCATATGATGTATATGGATTTTTGAGTTTGAATTTTTACCCTAAAAATCTATTGTTGCATATTTTGGAATAATAATAAATTGGTTGAAATGTTTGACAATTATTGATATGCAATTATTATTGGGCTTGTTTTGTGATTTTTATTTATAATAACCGAAAATTGAATAAGTATGAAATTTGAAAAATAATTCTTTGCTGTAAAATTTGGGAATATTGAATTTTTCTAGTTAAGCAACTCAGGGAATGAAGAAAATAAAAACTGTCAAGTTATTTTTAAACCAAAAGAGCATATATCAACAAATAACATTAAAAAATCAATTACAGTCTATGATTGAACAAAATATCAGTTTCAACAAAAATAACAGACCGAAATGAATTAATTTGAAAATTTGGTTCGATGTTGAGGTGCAATAATTGTCCCTACTAGGTAGAGCGATCGAACCATGACGCTTGGGCTGTTGTGGGATTTAAAATATTTAAATTGCACCATTACCACTAGCTATAGCTTTTGGTAAAGCGGAAAACGTTTGGTGGTCCTACATTCGGTATATTCGGAAGTTTGGTTTAAATTTTTTAAATATAGGTTAATTCGGTTCGATTTCAGTTTTTAATATAAAATTTTCTGTTAACCTAACAAACTAAACTTTTATAAATAAACTTAATATTATTACATTTTCTAATAAATTTTATAAGGGTATAAATGGAAACATCTACTACATAAAATACTACTAGAAATTTTTTTTTTGTAAGCTCATCTTCGAAAATTTTATCTTTATGCATGCATGTAATAGTATCTGAAAATTTCATATTTTAAAATAAAAGTAATCAACTAACAGATGAAAATACTGCAGTTTAAAAATAGACAATTTTTCAAACCTCGACATACGTTTTAAAATAAAACAAATATGAAATATGCGAAGTTCTTGATAACCATAAATATAATAAAAAGAATGAGTGTGAAAATATCCATCCACTCCCAACTCAAAACATAATGTGCAGAAAATACGGTCCTCGGATTCGCGTGCGCACAACCAACTCTCCTTACTCAGTCTTCGGCACCTCCAATTTCCTGATCAATATGCTCACCTGCATCATTCACACCTAGTGAGTCTAAAGAGTCAACACACCTGTAACATTATAACGAGAACATATACATCATATGCAACAGTGAAAAGTACTATAATCAACATACATTTCATGATCTTAAAAATGTAAATGTAAACGTAATAAGACATAACGTTTCAAAACATGTCTCAACGTATCATCATATACGTGTTCTGAAACATCTACTACTTAAAAATACTACTAATTTTTTTTTTTTGTAAACTAAATTTCGAAATTTAAAATCTTGCATGCATGCAAGACTGCTGAAAAATACATCTTTAACAAAATAATCGTGATCAAATAACTGATAAAATACTGCATTTTAAAATTTTCCAACTCGGCCCTCAACCATGCATGGAAAAAATAAAACGAGTAAAGTCTTGAAAATCAACATCATATCATAATAACGTATAAAACTGATCATGTCTACTAAAAGCTCATAAAAATGTGATGTGCAAAAAAAGTGTGGTCCTCGGGTCATATGCGCACATCCAGTCATGCCTACCCAGAGTTCGACACCTCCAGTCTCCTCCTCGAAACGCTCATCTGCATCACACACGCCTAGTGAGTCTAAATACTCAACACAGTTGTACCGATAATAGCGATACATATACATAACATGCAACAGTAAAAAGTACTGTAATAAAATACCCTTCATGAACATAAAAGCATAAACGTAAACATGTCGGGTAAATCATATCGTGCTAAAAAATGCTCATCATATTTTCATATACTTATATATTTACTTTGATTGAATTCAGTTCATTAGTTATAACTTTCGTATCAGCTCTATTTGATGGATCCATCTACGTATAAATGTGGTACCCAGCGGCTGTCGAACAACAGCGACAATATTACCCATCCACTATGCCTAGGCCTCATCATCATCGTATACATATATCATCAGTCACAATCAACTTTCATCCTTCAAAAACATCATCATTTTCATCACTTAACAAAAATCATGCATATACGAAATTTTTCCTTAAACTCAAGCATACAACGTATTTTCATAATTTCATAAAAAATCATATACATAATGGCAAAAACATTTTGAAACATGTAAAATCGTGCTTGGGTCACTGCCAGGATAAAAATCTCGACTCGGGTGCAGAATGACCATTTTGCCCTTGGAAACCAAAAATGATCATTTTACCCCTGAACCTCTACATTTTGACTCGAAGCTTGCAAAGCTCCTTAAAACATCCCAAAACATATTTAAAAGTATTTCTTAGACGTAAACTTGAGCTCATTACCAAACGTAACGATTCGTTTTAAAACTTGGACCGGGGTCCCCGTTTTAATCTGAATCAACCCGAAACTTACCCAAATTTTTTCCAATTTAAAACATAACCTAATACACGTCTTAACAGCCCTTGAATCATCTTGACTAGCCCACTAAAACTTTCGAACCCAAGGCCACATGCTGCTGAATTTTTTTTTCCACACCTTACATTTTCGAAAAACCCTAAATCGCCAAACTTAAAAATTATCGGCCCTAGGCTCTACCGCTCAAACCAGCCTTGAACCAACCTCCCTAGCCCACCTAGGAACCTACTGGACCGACCTAACCTAAGCTCATAGCCCCATATATGCAGCAACATGCCAACAGCCGAGAAACATCCCCAAAACCCTCACCTGTGGCACCCTTCGACTTCAAGACTCCAAATGATTCTGATAGGATCGATTAACGTATCAAGAGTGTTTAAAAGGGGGGGTTGAATAAACACTCACAGTTAAAACTTGTCTTTTCTAATTTTGAGTTCAGTTTGGTGACAAACTGATTCTCGGAATCTTGTTGGTCAATGACAATCAGTTAAACTAAAGTAGTTGCAGAAAATAACTGACTAAAAGATAGAATACGAAACTGAAATAAAGTAGGCAAGGGTTGTTTTTGGATGTTCGGAGAATTTAATTACTCCTACGTCACCCCTTCTATCTCAAGGATAGGATATCCACTAAAAGACTTTGATCAAATACAAGAATTGTACTGACCCACTTCAGTTTGGACTTAACACTGCCAAAAACTGAAACTCTTAGTTTAACAGAATGTTCTCAGTGCGTAACTGATCTTAGCACTATCGAATTTCAATGATTATTACAACTTGCTAGTGAGCTCAAATTGTAGCCTTAACTGCTACGAATATATCAAGTAAGAGTGAGCTAAGATTTTGACAGAGTGACAGCAAGCTTTTGAATAGTGTTGACTCCCATTTTTTCTTCAGCTGTTCTTCTGTCATATTTATAAGCTTCTTTTCTCCAACGGTAAGTTGAGATGAATTTGAATCTTTGTATCCGTTGATTTCTTCTTGATTATTCCTTGGACATTGTTTGCTTCATTTATTGTGATGCGGCGTCTTAACTGCTTTCGCCGAAATGCGTTTTTCTAAGCTGTCTTGATTAAGGTGCGGCTTTAATATTCAGTTGCAATCTGCTATGTTCTTTCCCGAGACATGTTCAGTTGACAGGTGCTTAGCATACGGCTGAATTTATCAACTGGGAAACTGATCATTCAGTTGATTTCACTTATTATTAAGTCCAGTTGTTGAATGTACTTGCGCGTATCAGTTGGTTGATTATTTTGTCAAACTCCAGAATCCAGAATTTGGTTTTCAACAGATTCTAAAGCCAATACAAGCAGCATGCGGCCACTCTTAGCTCAACTTGTACCAGGATTGCTGCCAAGACCTATATAAGTCCAGGAGGTTTTGGGTTCTAATCCTGGGAAGGTAAAAGCTCCAATGCCTGGGCTGGAGAAGTTCTATGAGTAATGGCGCATGGGAAAGCCCGTGAGGGAAAAGGCCCCAGTGGGAACCCAAGATGGGACATGGCCCCCGAGGGAGCCCAAGATCGAAATAGCGCATGGTCCATCATAATAAGTAGGGGTAGAGCTCCCTCATATGCCGCTCTGTCTCCCAAGTGACCTCTTCGATACCTCTATGTTCCCACTGAACCTTCACCATCGGTATAAGCTTACTACGAAGCTTTTGTTCAGATCGACCCAAAATAAAAACTGTCCTCTCAACATAAGTTACATCAGGATCTAACTGAACCTCATAAATATCCAACACATATGAAGGATCTGGCTCATACTTCTGCAACATCGACACATGAAACACATCATGAATACCAGATAAATATGGAGGTAGAGGCAATCGATAAGCCAAAGTGCCTATCCGCTGCAATATCTCATATGGGCCAACATATCTCGGTGCCAACTTTCCTTTCATACCAAATCGTACTGTGCCACGAAAAGGAAAAACTTTCAAAAATACTATATCGCCTTGCTGAAACTCTAAGGGTCTTAGCCTTTTATTTGTATAGGCGACCTGTCTATCTTGAGCTTCCTTCAATCTCTGTTGTATCAAATTTACTTTTTGTTCCATGTCATGAATCATCTCAGGACCTGTAACTGCAGCTCGATCAATATCATCCCACTATAACGGGGATCTACAATGTCTCCCATACAATGCCTCAAATAGAGCCATCTGAATACTACTCTTATAACTATTGTTATATGCAAACTCCACCAATAGAATCGATGATTGCCAAACAGATCTAAAATCCATAACATAAGCACGTAACATATCCTCTAGCATCTAAGTAGTACGCTCGGTCTGACCATCTGTCTGAGGATGATAAGCTATAGTCAATATCAACTATGTCCCCATCGCAGTCTGCAATCCTTCCAAAAAATGAGAAGTAAATCAAGGATCTCTATCAAAAATAATAGACACTGGAATCCCATGCAACCATACAACCTCTCGTATATACAAATGTGCCATCGTCAAATACGTACTATTCATGCTATAGGGTATAAAATGTGCAACTTTCATCAATCGATCAACAATTACCCAAATAGCATCAATAGATCCCGTGTTTTTTGACAAATGAGTCACAAAATCCATCGATATGTGCTCCCATTTCCAAGTCGGCACTTCTAAACTCCTCAATTCACCTCCTGGCCTTCTTCTCTCAACTTTGATCTATTGACAATTGAGACATCAACCTACAAAATCAATCACATCACGTTTCGTTCCTTCCACCAAAACTGAGAGTATAAATCCTTATACATCTTCTTGCCACTAGGGTGGATAGAATACCGACTACAATGTGCACGCTGCAACAGGCCCTGGAGAAACTCAGATGTATCAGGAACTACTCATCTATCATTCATCCTCAAACTATCATCATCAGCTACTCTAAAATGAATATCTTGTTTCCGAGAAACAACCTCCTTCCATTGCTGAACTCTCTCATTTGTCATATGTGCCTCACGAATACAACCATAAATATCAGGTTCAGCTAATAAGGTATACACCTGGACAAAAATCGTCAAGATATCAAAATCATATCCCAATGAACAACAAGACATCATCGTAGCTGATAAATGACTCACATCCTCTGCAGTACAGCTCACTTTACGACTCAATACATCAGCTGTAAGATTAGCTCGACCAGGATGATATTCAATCTCACAATCATAATACTTCAGCAAATCTAACCATCGTCTCTATCACATATTCAACTCTGTCGGTGTAAACAAAAATCTCAAACTCTTATGATCCATATAAATCGTAAATGAGGTACCATTAGAATAGTGTCGCCATATCTTCAAGGCAAAGATAATGGCTACCAACTCCAAATTATGCACAGGGTACCTTGTTTCATGTGGTTTCAGCTATCTTGAGGCATATTCCACAACATGTCGATCCTGCTTCAAAACACATCCCAAACCATATAATGATGCATCAGTATAAACAACAAACCTCTCGTTTTCTGTTGGGATTGACAACACTGATGCGGTCGTCATTCGGTGCTTCAACTCTTGAAAACTCCTCTCACATGCTTCAGATTACTGAAATCGCACATCTTTCTGAATCAACTGTGTCAAAGGTCTAGCAATCTTGGAAAATTCCTCGATAAATCGACAATAATAACCTGCTAAATCCAAGAAACTACGGATCTCTGGTACAGATTTAGGTGCAAACCACTGTAATACGGCTTCGACCTTTGTTGGATCAACAGAAATCACATCTCTTTATATAACATGACCCAAGAAGACCACACGATCCAACCAAAACTCACACTTACTGAATTTGGCATACAACTGTCTATCTCGCAGTAACTGTAATACTGAACACAAGTGCCCTGCATGCTCAGCCTCACTTCTAGAATATATCAATATATCATCAATAAACACAATAACAAAATGATCGAGATAAGGCTGAAATACCCTATTCATCAAACTCATAAACACATCTGGAGCATTCCTCAACCCAAACGACATAACTAAAGCTCATAATGCCCATATCTGATCCTGAATGATGTCTTCTGGATATCCTCCTCTCAAACTCGTATTTTATGATATTCTGACCTCAAATCAATCTTCGAATATACTGAGGTTCCCTGCAACTGATCAAACAAATCATCAATACGAGGGAGGGGATATTTATTCTTAATCGTTACCTTATTCAGATGTCGATAGTCGATACAAAGCCGCATCGTTCCATCTTTCTTTTTCACAAATAGGACTGGTGCACCCCGAGGCGATACACTAGGACGAATGTATCTCTTGTCCAGCAAGTCCTGCAACTGGGCTTTCAACTCTCTCAACTTTGCTGGTGCCATTCTGTAAAGAGCACTAGAAATATGGGAAGTACATGGCATCAACTCAATTCCAAACTCCAGTTCACGGGTTGGTGGGAAGCCTTGAATCTCATCATGAAATACATCGACAAACTCAGAAACTACAGGTATCTCCTATATTCTGACCTTATTTTTTTTCTCTGTCACATCTACAGCATAAATAAGATAACCCTCATGGCCATGCTCCAATAATCGAGACATTCGGATAACAGATACCAATAGAACACGGGGACGAGAACCCTTCCCATAAAATGTCCAACACTCTTTCTGATATGTGTAAAAATATACTACCCGCTGATAACAATCAACAGTCGCACAATATTTCCTCAGTACATTAATTCCCACAATACAATCAAAATGAGTCATCTCCAAAATAATCATATCAGATCTCAGCTCGTACCCCTCATAAGAAATAATATCATCTGATATCATAGATACAACTGATATATAAATTCCAGAGGGTGTCGAAACCAAAAAAACATATACAATGGAGACGGGCGCATATTATGCTCAACTACATACCTCTTTGATAAGCAGAATAAGAACATAAATAACACTTACCCGCTATCATTTACTCTCGTGCCTCCTCATCCTGCTCTCGTGTCAAAGCATACACTTGTGCCTGAGGCGGACAAGCTCCCTGCATACGCGGTTGTCCTCCAGAAGTTCGTGGTGTAAACTGCTGAGGCTGTCATCCTCCCGTCTCTGAGGATCTGCCTCTATCACACCTGGGCTCTCGCTGTCTGTCACGACTAGGACAATGCCTCGCTATATGGCCCACACCGCCACACTCAAAATAGGTGATCTCGGTCTATGTACACTGTCAGATCAGATGAGGTCCCACCCACAACGAAAACATCTCACTCATCTAGACTCTCCTCTCTGTCCCTGAACAGACCGAGAACTACTCCCACGACTCTCAACACGGCGTTAATCAAATCGACGCTTCCCAGATGATGCTGAAGAAGAAGATGAACCCTTATGATATTTAAAAGACTGTCTCTGCGGTCGCAATGACTCCCTAGTCAGCTCTGATAATCGTCCATGAGCCTCATACTCCTGCATAACCAACTCAGCCATCTCAGCCCTCGTCACTGCATCCTCAAATTATACAGGATTATTTGATTGCACACGATCAAATAACTCTAAATTCAACCCTCTCAAGAAATGCCTCATCTTAGCATGAACATTCGTAGCAACATGTGGCACATATTTCAACAATGCAGAATATCGAGTCTCATACTCAACAACAGACATACTACCCTGTCTCAAATCCTTGAATTCTCACTCTCTCTTTTGTCTGGCTACTATAGAAAAATATTTATCAAGAAAACGAGTCAACAGTATGGCCCTGTGCTCTCAATCTGGCCTCAGTCTTCTGCCACCACAATAGTACATTCCTCGAAAGCTTAAAAGTAGGCAATCGTAACCAAGTAGACCTAGCACACAGAGCAGTCACAAATATCTGCTCTATACTCTCAATCCATTCCTCTGCTCACTCGCCAGTCTCAGAGCTATCAAATCTCGGTGGAAGATAACTACTAAACTATGCCAAAAACAACTCACCAGGCAATAAAGGCTGATCTGCAGGTGCATGTCCCATAAGAGGAGGTGGCAATGGATTCATCTGTCCAAACCCACTGTCAACCTCGTCCGTTTTCTCGTGTGGATGTACCTGTTCTCTACCTACTTTCACTGGAAATCAAATTGTTAGTCAAAATATTTAACAATTACAATCCAGTAATCAGCATCACACCTTTCGTACGAAAGCACACGCAACTAAAGAACAATCAATCATACAAAAAAATCATCAAGAACAATCAAATGCACAGACACACGCAAATAATAATGCCATTCAACTCCCTCATCACAAACCCAACATCTTTCCATCCCAGACATCTAACATATGCTCTGATACCACCAGGTGTGTCGCTCCAAACCTCACCACGTAATCATACAACATGTGACGTCATATGCATAAAAATTTTCTTTTCAACGGCGTAATAATATAATGCATATACGATAAAATAAATCATCACACTATCTACATCAGTGTAGCAGAAACAGTATAATAAATACATACATATAACTCAAATAAGACAACGAGCTATACTATCTCTATACACTATCAACTACAAGACTGTTTGACTAGACACACCTAGTCTTTCACCTTTATCATGTCTCACAGCATAGTCATGTAACATGTCCAACACAAACAGCCCCCAAAGGGTGAGCATACACAACACACATCAACAAAATACATAACAATTATATTATCAACAACATAAAATATAACTGGAATGATAACATAAATACTCTCTTTGCTGTCTCTAGGCAGTCAAGTCATCAACAATATCAACGTCATCACTCCTATACTACTGCAACAACAACATCAACGATACATCGCATCCCAACACCAACGACAGCAATATCGTGGAACAAACAACAACATCAACGATACATTGCACCCCTACTCCGACGACATAAATATAGTCAAACGAACAACATCAACGATACTTCGCACCCCTACTCCGGAATTAGCAATATCGTTGATCAAACAACAGCAACGAGACATCTCCCAACAAACAATAGCCAACAACATCAACAATAATAAAACAACAACAAATATAATATAAAATCACCCAATTCCGTTGATTTACCATCGTTCAACACCATAGTATTTATCGACACTAAATAATAATAACATATGCATGTACGTCAACACGTACCTGATAATCAAGTATATATAAAATCTGGCTATTTCTTTGATCTGAAGGCTTGTGAAGTATCTAAATAATTCTACAACAATTATCAAATCATTGTCATCGTATCAACACAGTCATAACAGCCCAATATACAACATCAAATAGCCCAACAACGATTATTTCTACCAAATATAAAACTCGATTATACATCTTCATCGTTAAATAATTAATATTTCAGTGTATTTAATTATCAATACTAACACTAAATACACCCTAATAAATTAACTTCAAATAATAGGTTATTTTACAATATTTGTTAAACTACAAAAACTTTATATCAATATGTAGCCCATACTTCGTAGACTCTGAATATATTATTAGAATTAATAACAACTGAAAAACAACTCTCCAATCTCAATCAAACGATTAAAATCCCTAATTATAATAAATTAAGAATAATTCAAAATAACAACACTTCAATCTTCTCTACTTCGTTAAAATCATACAATATTCAACAATCTTCAAGTTCTGTATGATTTAACAATTTATCAGATTTATTCCAGAAATCGACGAATTTCAAATATCACCAAAAATATAAAATTTATACCTCAAATCGAAGACCTCGTGTCAAATATTCCAAAACTGAAGTCGGTTCGTTGATTCAATAAACCGATAAGTCGCAAAATCGAAAATAAAAAATCAAAACCCTTATTTATTTTCTTCTCTCACCTCTCTGTCAAAACTCTCTGTTCAAATATTTTCTGCCGTGAAATTGAATTTCAAATCATTTCCACCGCCACACATTTTATTTTTTTTATTTTTATTTTTCAAAATATTATATTGTATTATATTAATAAAATAATATATATTTAATATTTTAACACCGGTATATCCTTTTGAATCAGTCAAACAATCAAACTTTACAAAACTCAAAACATGAAACTTCTATATCTTTGAATTTTCTATGTTATATCCAAATTTCAAATCATTTGGACTTCATATGACTAAGATATGTCATATTTCATTCTTTAAAAATCGTTAATTATTTAGAAATCTCACATTACTAAATCAACAAATTGTGATATTTACTTCAGGCATTACTCCCGAAAAATATTTCGTTTAGGTACGTTTTTGAAAATATTTCCCTAGCCCTCAAAAAGTCCTCTGAATCGTTAAAATTTGTGTACCGATCAAAAATACAACCCGACGGATAAAAATACCCAGCCAATGCCCATTTTGAAAAATCATACTTAAAATACCTCATATTAAATAATTTACAAATAATTATTCAATAAAAATATTTTTCCTGAATATCCCCGGTCTCCGTTCCTCGATCAAGCGTAAAATGCAACTTAAACCTTAATGCATGAAACTTTAAAAAAAATAGTGAAATAAATCCTAATCATGTAATAATTATGCATTAAATTAATAAAATCATTAAACACATAATTTAAATAAAAACCCTAGATTGCACGCATTCAGGTTATGTACTTTAAATTTCCTGGATCATACATGTTCATTTTTTTTAATTGAATTCAGTTCATTAGTTGTTTTTTCGTATCAGCTCTATTCGATGGATCCATCTATGCATAACTGTGGTACCCGACGGCGGGGACATCAGCGACAACATTACCCATCCACTGAGCATTGGCCTTACATATCTTCGTATACATATTCGTATTAGTCACAACCAACTCTCATCCTTCAAAACATGTCATCATATTCATCACTTATCAGAATCATGCATATATGTAATTTTCCATAAAATCAAGCATGCAACGTATTTTTCATAATTACATAAAAAGAGATATACATGATAACATAAAAAATTAAAACATGTTGAATGTGTTTAGGGCGCTGTCAGGATTAAAAACTCGACTCGGGTGCAAAATGACCATTTTGCTCCTGGAAACCCTAATTGATCATTTTACCTCTGGACTTCTAAATTACGACATGAAGTCAACCAAACTCCTTAAAACACCTAAAAAAATTATTATAAACATTTCCTGAGGGTAACCTCGAGCCCATTCCGTAACTTATACGATTTGTTTTAAAACTTGGACCGGGTCCCGGTTTTAACCCGAATCAACCCTAAACGCAACTAAATTATCTCAAACTTAAACCACCACACATACACACCCTCGAGCCACTAACTAGCCCAAATCCAGCCATTTATCTCCCCTTAAGCATGGCTGCAACTTGCTGGAATTTCTGCATGTGCTCCCCTTCACACCGTACTCGGCTATTAATGCTAACCCCTCGGCCCAAGCCCCAAACCACCAAGGCCGGACCTTATCTAGTCACCCTAGGACCATGAACGACCACATAAGACCCCCAATGAACTAACCCAACCACGTCGACACCCCACACACGCACAAGGCCCGGACGTGCCGAGGAAACCTTAGCTGCCTCACAAAAACCACTTGGGCTCCATGCAACCCAACAAAGACTCGACTCCAACCTCATTTCCCTTCACTCTCGTCCTAATAAGTCCTCTAATAAGCCATTTCAGCAGCCCCTTGCACAAGAACGTGAAGAACGTGAGTTACATAAAATATATATGCATGTTCATGTTAAAATCTTTGCAAAAACGTAACATCATGCTTGAACAAATAATTTCTCATGCAAATATATATACATCAGCATATAAATGGTTTGAATGATGAGAAAAAGGGATACATGGCATGTATTTGCATTTAAACGCTCGAAAACGTGGATATATACGCGTGGGACAGACACCGGAGAGTCGGGGAAGAAGTTTTCTTAAAAACTTGAGAGAAAACCGAGGTGGCTGAACATGGAACTCTCAAAAATGCTGTTGCGGCTGAGGGGAGGGGCGGCCGTGAGTGAGGAGTGTAGGGTTAGGGTTTAGTTGATAGGTTTTTAATTAAAAAGGTTAGTGTGTAATGGGCCCTAATTAAATTAAATAACTTACAAAGGATTTTAGGCCCATTATGCAATGAAATACACCCGTCAAGCCCAAAAAACTCCCGAAAAATATTTCGCTTAGGTACGTTTTTGAAAATATTTCCTACACCCTCAAAAAGTCATCCGAATCGATAAAATTTGTGTACCGGTTAAAAAAACGACCAGGCGAGTAAAAATATACATCCAATGCCCATCATACTTAATTACACCATATATTAATAATTAAAAATAATTATTTAATAAAAACATTTTCCTGACAATCGTCGGTCCCCGTTTCTCGTTCAAGCGCGAAATACAACTTAAAAACCTTAATGCATGAAATCTTAATAAAGAATGAGATGACGTATATAATCATACAATAATCATGCCTTTAAATCTTTAAAATAATTAAACAGTGATTTTTTTAAAACCCTAGATTGCATGCAGTCAGATTATGTAGTTCAAATTTCCTAGACCTTACAATTCTCCCCCTATAAACAGAATTTTGTCCTCGTAATTTATAACATACCGAATAACTCTGGTAGCAACTCCTCATCTCGGTCTCCGTCTCCCAAGTAGCCTCCTCCTCGTAATGATTCAGCCACTTGATTTTGACAATGTGGATCATCTTGTTCTGGAGCCTCCTCTCCTATCTATACAATATGTGAGTGGGTCTCTCCTCGAAGGACAAGTTCGGTGTTAGTTGAAGTGGCTCATAATTCAGTATATGCGAAGGGTTCGACATGTACTTCCGCAGCATCGAGAGGTGGAACACATTATGAACTCCTGCCAGATTCAGCGGTAATACAACTCTGTATGCGAGTTTCCCAACTCTCTCTAGGATCTCGAACGGTGCTATGAATATAGAGCTAAGCTTGCCCTTCTTAAATCTTATCACACCTTTAATCGGTGCGACTTTCACAAATACGTTATCCCCTACAGCGAATTCAAGATCCCTACGCCGCTGATCTGCATAACTCTTCTGTCGGCTCTGGTTGGTCTTCATCTTGTCCCGGATCTTAACCACTAACTCTGCAATCTGACTGACTATATCTGGTCCCAACTCTGCTATCTCTCCTACCTCATCCAAATACACTGGTGACCTACACTTCCTCCTGTACAGTGTCTCATATGGAGCCATACCGATGGATGCCTGATAGCTGTTGTTGTATGTGAACTCCACGAGAGGTAACTTCGGCTCCCAGCTGCCCTGGAAGTCGATCACGCAATTTCTAAGTAGGTCCTCCAATATTTGGATCACCTTCTATGACTGACCGTCAGTCTGAGGATGGAAGGTAGTACTAAATAGTAGCTTAGTACCCAATGCCAGATGAAAACTCTTCCAGGATGCAGACGTGAACCTCGGGTCCCTGTCTGACAAGATGGACACTAGAATCTCGTGCAGTCTGACTATCTCTCTGATATATAGCTCTGCGTACTGAGTCATGGTAAAAGTCTTCTTGATCGGTAGAAAGTGTGCTAATTTAGTGAACCGATCAACTATCACCCAAACGAAATTATATCTTCCATTCGTCCTCGAAATCATTGTCACAAAGTTTTCTCCCATTTCCACTAGGGAATAGGGAGTGGTCTTAGCTTCTCTGCAGATCTCTGATGCTCTGTCTTAACCTGCTGACACGTCAAACACTCGGACACAAAATGCAAGATATCTCGCTTCATGTCCGGCCACCAATAAAGAGACTGAAGGTCCTTATGCATCTTCGTACTCCCTCGATGGATGGAATACGAGGTGCTGTGGACTCACTCATAATATCTGCTCTCAGGGAATCACTGCCAGGAACCCACAGTCAATCGCGATATCTAACTATGCCGTCCTCAACGGTATAAAACCTCAGGCCCTTAGACTCATCCCTCTGTCTCCATTTCTGCAACTGCTCGTCAGAAGTCTGTCCTGCTTGGATCCTGTCCCTCAGTGTCGACTGCACGGTCAGGGTAGAAAGACTAGGGGTATCACCCCTAGCATAAACTGCAAGCTCAAATCTTTGAATCTCTGCCTGCAACGGTCTCTGTACCGAAAACTGAGCGATCACAGAATTTTTCCTGCTCAGAGCATCTGCAACCACATTAACCTTACCCGGATCGTAACTAATGTTGAAGTCGTAATCCTTCACTAATTCCAGCCATCTCCTCTGTCTTATGTTCAGTTTCTTTTGCGTGAAGAAGTACTTCAGTCTCTTGTGATCAGTGAAAATCATGCACTTCTCCCCATACAGATAATGCCTCCATATCTTAAGGGCGAATACCACCATTGCGGTCATAGGCATCGCAATAGAAGAGAAGCCCTGAAGAAACTTCCGGTAGTACCAAGCTAGACCCAAAAAACTACGTATCTTTGTCACGCTCTTAGACACTAGCCAATCTCAGACTTCCTCAATCTTGATGGGATCGACCTCCACTCCATATCGGGATACAATGTAGCCCAAGAATGCCATCTATCTAGCCAGAACTCACACTTACTGAACTTGGCATACAGCCGTCTATCCTGTAAAATCTGTAGTACGGTCCTCAGATGCTGACTGCGCTCCCTTCTGCTCTTCGAATAGATCAGGATGTCATCTATGAAAACTATGATGAACTGATCCAAATACGGCTGGAACACGCAATTCATGAGATCCATGAAGATCGCTAGCTCGTACATCAATCTGAAGCGCATCACCATAAACTCATAGTGCCCATAACGTGTCCTGAATGTCGTTTTCTGCACGTCAGACTCTCTCACAATCAGCTGGTGGTATCCTGATCATAGATCTATCTTCGAGAATACTGATGCTCCCTGAAGCTGATCAAATAGATCTTCGATCCTAGGCAATGGATACTTGTTCTTGACTGTGACTCTGTTCAGCTCTCTATAATCAATGCATAGTCGCATGCTGCGATCTCTCTTCTTAACAAACAGTTCCGGTTGGCCCCATGGATAAAATCTAGGGCGAATGAAACCCTTATCTAGTAAGTCCTGTTATCTGATCCTTCAGTTCCTTCATCTCTACAGGTGCTAGACGATAGGATGCCTTAGAAATAGGCATGGTACCTGGCATAAGATCGATAGAAAAGTCCACCTCTCTGTCTAGTGGAATGCCTGAAACGTCGTCAGGGAAAACACTGGGGAAGTTTCTGACCACTTCCACCTCCTCTAGCCTCTGACTGACTGGCTCGGTCATTGTCACGATACTGGCCAAAAATTCCTGGCAGCCTCTCTTCATGAGCTTCCTCGCACATATGCAAGAAATGATCTGCGGCATCTGCTGATGTCTGGTTGTCTTGAATATAAATGGCTTACCGTTGGGCGGTCGGACAGATACTGACCTCCGTCGAAAATCTATGACAGCTCCGTTAGAAGAAAGACATTCCATGCCCAGAATAATATCAAACTCCGGTAACGGAAGCACAATCAAGTTTGCCTGCACCGCATTTTTTTGTAACCGAAGCTCCAATCTCTTCACTATCTGCGATGTAAACATCTGATCTCCGGACGGAATCGAAACTCTGAATCCCAAATCCATAGCCTCTAGTATGATTCCTAGTCGCTTGACAAAAGATTTGGACATAAACGAATGTGTAGCTCCGGAGTCTAGCAATGCATACGTGGCTACACCTGAAATAAATATCCTTCCTACAACAAAACACACAATCAAATCTGATCGCGTTGAAACTTAAGAAATTTTCTACCAGCAATTATCTCAAAATCGTTGAAAAATTACTGATTTACTTCTAGTACCCAATCAAAAATCTCGAATTTTATCTCAAAAATTTCGAAAATTGCAATTTTACCCTTAAGTTTCGAATTATTTACAATTTGGCCCTACAATTTTCGAAAATTGCATTTTTGTCCCTAGAAAAAAATTTGAAGTTAGCCCGATTAAACCTTAAAATTCTCGAAAACTAAGAATTTGATCCACGAAATTCGAAAAATTTGAAAACAACCCTTAAAATTTCGTTTTTTTGCAAATAGGTACCCATACTTTCGGTTATTGCAATTTGGTCCTTAAAACCCTTAATCAATTCAATTCAACCCTTAAGTTCACCTATTAGAACCTGCAACCTAATTTATTCTAGGTTCTCAATATCAAAATAATTCCCACAACAATCATATAACACATGCAATCAAGGAGGTAAATTAAAATTCTTAAACATAAAGGTTACTGGTGATCAACGTAGAGTCTGGCTCCGCCTCTGCCTCCTCTGCGTGCATCACATAGGCTCTGCCATTAGTGAGGCCCTTGTTCTTGGGGCAGTCAGCTTCCTTGTGGCCATCTTCCTAGCATATGAAGCATTTGAAGGTTCCCCACATACACTTTCCGAAGTGGAACCGGTTGCACTGCTTGCATGGCTGCCTCTCTGCCAGCTTAGGAACCCCTGGTGCCTATGGTGGCCTCTGCTGTCTGGGCCTCTGAAACTGTCCATGGGGCTTATACTGACCTTGATGCCTCGGTGGCCCCGTGAACTGCCTCTTCTGCGGCTGTGAACTAGGTTGGGCCTGATGCCTCTTCTGCATCTCAGCGTCAATATCCCGGAGGGCCTGTTCCACCTGAAAAGCACAAGCGGTGGCCTCATCAGCATCACATCCCGGTGCAAATTAGGTCTGAGGCCATCCATGAAGTGGCTCAGCTTTTGGGCGGCATCCCTCGAAATGAGGGACACAAAGTGACAGCCCTGTCAAACTTCCTGATGAACTCTGGCACAGACAAGTCCCCCTGTCGAAGACTCATAAACTCTCTCGTCAGGCGACCTCTGACCTCCGCTAGAGAGTAATTGCCGTAGAAAAACTGCTTGAACTGATCCCAAGTGAGAGTAGCCAAATTCAACCCATGCGCTGCTCCCTCCCAGCATATATGCGGCGCATCTGACCCGATCTCTGTCTCTCATGTCTAGATACTGAAAGTGCAGCTCTAGAGACCAGTTCTAACCCTTTGCTAAAAACAAATCAGTAGTACCCCCGAACTCCTTCGTGTTGATCCGTTGGAACTGCTCATAGATGTCTGTCTAGGGTCTGGGAGCCTGCAGTGCTTGCTTTATAAGTCTAGCAATATTCTCCAAGACTCGGGTAACTGCATCTCCTTGCGGTGGTGGTGGTGGTGGTGGGAGGCCTCTCTCGCCTTCAGTAGTATCATCCTGTCGGTATGTTCTAGGGGCGCGTTCGGGAGGCATGATATCTAAATACAGTCCAAATTCTAAACGTAATCCATCATGCAAATTAATCTAGTTTTCAAAACATTTAATCCTTAAATCATGAAAGCAGCTAAACATGTTTTGTAAATTGCTGTAATTCCTATCTCATGTAAACATGCATGTGACAGCATTGAAAACATTTAAAACATTTAAACTTACAGACTTGAGGCTTGAGGACAGAGCTACAGAATTTGGTGGTGACTCAACCTTATATAAGACTCTTGCTCTGATACCAACTGAAACATCTACTACGTAAAATACTGCAAGAAATTTTTTTTTGTAAGCACATCTTCGAAAATTTTATCTTTATGCATGCATCAATAGTATCTAAAAATTTCACATTTTAAAACAAAAGTAATCAACTAACAGATGAAAATACTGCAGCTTAAAAATAGACAATTCGTCAACACTCGACATACGTTTTAAAATAAAACAAATATGAAACGTGTGAAGTTCATGATAACCATAAACATAATAAAAATAATTAGTATGAAAATATCCATGCACTCCTAACTCAAAACGTAATGTGCGGAAAATACGGTCCTCGGGTTCGCGTGCGCATAACAACTCTGCCTACTCAGTCTTTGGCACCTCCAATTTCATGATCAATATGCTCACTTCATCATTCACACCTAGTGAGTCTAAAGACTCAATACATCTATCACGTTATAACGAGTATATATACATAACATGCAACAGTGAAAAGTACTGTAATCAACATACATTTCATGATCTTAAAAACGTAAACATAATACGACATAACGTGCAAAACATGTCTCAACATATCATAATATACGTATTCATTTTCTTTAATTGAATTCAGTTCATTAGTTGTGTTTTTCGTATCATGTCTATCGTATCAGCTCTATTCGATGGATCCATCTACACATAACTGTGGTACCCGACGGCGGGTACATCAGCAACAGCATTACCCATCCACTGAGCCTTGGCCTTACATATCTTCGTATACATATTCGTATTAATCACAACCAACTATCATCCTTCAAAACATGTCATCATATTCATCACTTATCAAAATAATGCATATACGTAATTTTCCTTAAAATCAAGCATGCAACGTATTTTTCATAATTACATAAAAAGTCATATACATGATAACATAAACATTTGAAACATGCCAAATCGTATTTAGGGTGCTGCCAGGATTAAAAACTCGACTCGGTGCAAAATGGTCACTTTGTCCCTGGAAACCCTAATTGACCATTTTACCCCTGGACTTCTAGATTACGACCCGAAGTCAACCAAACTCCTTAAAACACCTAAAAACATTATTATAAACATTTCCTAAGGGTAACATCGAGTTCGTTCCATAACTTATATGATTCGTTTTAAAACTTGGATCGGGTCTCGGTTTTAACCCGAATCAACCCTAAACGCAACTAAATTTTTTCAAACTTAAACCACCACACATACACACCCTACCAGCCCCTAACTAGCCCAAATCCAGCCGTTTAGCTCCACCTAAGCACGGCTGCAACTTGTTGGAATTTCTGCATGTGCTCCCCTTCACACCCTGCTCGGCTATTAGTGCTAACCCCTCGGCCCAAGCCCCAAACCACCAAGACCGGACCCTAGCTAGTCACCCTAGTACCATGACCGGCCACATAAGACCCCCACTGAAGTAAACCTAAGCACTCCGACACCCCACGCACGCACAAGGCTCGCACGTGCCGAGGAAACCCTAGCCTCCTCACCAAAACCACTCAGCCTCCATCCAACCCAACCAAGACTCGACTCTAGCCTCTGTCCCATTCACTCTCATCCTAAGCAGTCTCCTAACAACACATTTCGGCAGCCCTTTGCACAAGAACATGAAGAACGTGAGTTGCGTAAAAGATATATGCATGTTCAAAAACCTTTGCAAAAACATAACATCATGCTTGAACAAATAATTTTTCATGCAAATACATATACATCAGCATATATATGGCGTGAATGATGAGAAAAGGCATACATGGCGTGCCTTTGCGTTTAAACGCTCGAAAACGTGGATATCTACGCGTGGGACGAACACTGGAGAGACGGGGAAGGAGTTTCTTAAAAACTTGAGAGAAAACCGGGGTGGCTGAAGATGGAACTCTCGAAAATGCTGCTGCAGATGAGGAGAGGGTCGGCCGTGAGTGAGGAGTGTAAGGTTAGGGTTTAGTTGATAGGTTTTTAATTAAAAAGACTAGTGTATAATGGGCCCTAATTAAATAAGTTGCAAAGGATTTTAGGCCCATTATGCAATGAAATACAACCGTCAAGCCTAAAAACACTCTCGAAAAATATTTCGTTTAGGTACGTTTTTTAAAAAATTGTATGTACCCTCAAAAAGTCCTCCGAATCGATAAAATTTGCGTACCGGTTAAAAATACGATCTAACGAGTAAAAGTACCCAACCAAGGCTCATCATACTTAATTACACAATATATTAAATAATTATAAATAAAAACATTTTCATGACAATCTCCGGTCCCCATTACTCGTTCGAGCACGAAATACAAAAACCCTAATGCATGAAATCTTAATAGACAATAAAATGACATATATAATCATGCAATAATCATGCCTCTAAAGCTTTATAATAATTAAACACTAATTTTTGTAAAAAACTTAGATTGCTTACAGCCAGGTTATGTAGTTCGAATTTCATAGACCTTACATAAATATTACAATTTCTAATAAAATTTATTAGACAATAGTACTATACTTAAAAATATTTTTTAATGAATAAATTTAATTTTATTTAATCTCATTTTTATATTGCGATTTTTTATTTAAAATATGATTATTTTATAAAAAAATCTAAAATTTCGATTATTTGTGTTACTGATTAAAATTATCGATTTTTTCAATTTGATTTATTAGGTTTTCATAGTAAAGTTCAGACGGTTCGGTTTGTCGAAAAAAAATTTGGTTAAATCGATTTTAAAAAATTCGTTTCGATTTTAACACAACCTATTACTGTCTAACACAAAATGGATCCAACCTCATGTACTTACGAATCGCTCTTATCATGTTATAAATACTCTTCTTGATTATAGATTATTATCTTTATCAAGGTGAATTACTTTTTAAATATCAATCAATGTAATATTTCTATGTTTCTGTAGCACTCAATTCTAGCTTACAAATTGGGACGTTTGGTTGAAATGTAACATCGATTAAATTCTCTCATCTTAATTTTCTCTCATTTATTTTCTCTTATTCACTATTAAATTTATAACATTCCAAGTTATAATTACTTGAATCCTTTTTATTTATTTCTCTTTTAAAATAAATTTTATCCGAATAATAATTTGTTAGAACATTTCATGTTCGTAATCTTGATTTTGATGGTAGTGTTGTTACTAATGACTTACCTAAGTGTGCAGGAAGCTGAAACCAAACAGGCTTTGAACTGATAAGTTATTAAGACCTAAACTGAAGCTATCAAAGGCGTAAACTGAAAAATCAACTGATTGCGCGAAACTGAATCAGTTCAACTGATATATCGTAAACAAGTTCAACTGATTGTCCAGCTGATAGGTGGTTCAGCAGAAGACCTTCAGAAGCCCGGGTAGCTGATGAAGAGTTCAACTGATGAAGAGCCCAACTGACCAGTTCAACTGAAAGATTGAAATCAGTTCAACTAACGAGTCAACTGAAGACCAGTTCAACTGACCAGTCAGAGCATCAAATCAGTTTGCAGAACACGACAAGCTTATCAAAGGTGGAATCCAGTTGCGCGCATTAAGGAAAAGAAACTGTAATATCAATAGTACAATAATGGACGTTGTAGCAAAGCTTAAAGACAAAATGTTCCAGAATGACTGTCGGAAAAGTCGAGACACAAATTTCAAGGAACGCATTCAAACTGCAACAATCACATTTGATGAGTCTTGATATACGGTCGCATTACTACTATAAATACATACCAAGACCATCAACAAAAAGGGTGTGGAAAAACAAAAGAGAAAAAAAAGGGCACGCTTATTGCATATCAGCTTACAAAGAAGCAACCAGCCCAGTCGAGAAAACACTTCAAGTTATATCAGCTTAGTGTAGAAGCTTATTTCCCTCAGTGTGTGAGAACACCTTTCGGGTTGTTTTCAGATATCAGTTCTCACACACACTCACCACCACTCAAATACAGTCTTGCACAAAGACGTAAAGCTTGTGTGTGTAGTCTTTGACACTCAGACGTTAAAAAAGTGTTGGCTGGAAGGTGATGCCTTCAGTCTAGACTAGGAGTTCAGTTAGGCAGTGTGTAAGTCTTAAGCTAGGTGGATTTGTAGAAGGTGTTGCATAAATTAAATTCTTCTAGTGGATCCTACCCGAGGTGGTAGAAGGGGTGACGTAGGAGCAGTTGAAGTCTCTGAACATCCATAAACATATCTTGTGTATTAACTGCTTAACTGTGTTTTAAACTGACTTGATCAATTCAGCTGATATCAGTTCTGTTCTGTCCATATTTGAACTGATAGAAGCCAGAACTGATTCCTCGTATTTCACTCGATCAATTTACACAAGTCATTAGTTTTTAAAATCTTTCAGTTTTTCTTAACGAATGATTAGTTCGAGTGTTTTCCGCTTGATTTGAAACCAAACTCGATCTAATTTATCGGTGTATATATTCTTATAACACAGCTATTGCAGCTCATTGAGAATATTGTGTTTGAAACACTCTCATAGATGTCTAAACCGATCCATCGTAATTATTTAGATCCCTGTTTTCTTATTAAAAATTAATGAGCTGTAATCCAAGAATGAACAGGTCAAATTTCTAGTTCACCGTTTTACCGAAATATAAAAAGTAAAAATTGAGGAAATTCGAGGAATGATTCCTCATAATTGAGTGAAATCCGGGATATAATAACTCGTAAGGTTATGAATCCGTTTTCCTCGCACATTTCTTATATATATGGGTATATTATTTAATTGTTATAAATGGAAAAATTGTTATTTTATTATTGTAAGTTAAATATGTTTGGAATTTTATTCTTATAATTCTTCATATTTTGGTTTTCTTCCAATAATTTTTTTTTAGTTTTAGGCTTTTTTTGACGGAGATAATTCAATTCACCGAATATTGCTTATTTAACACTTATACTTTCTCTCATGTTTAACAAGAAAAAAGTGTATGTTATCCACATAAAATCTAATGCAAAATGAATGATACTTTTGGTGCTTTATCAAAATGAAAGCTAAGCTGATAATTACTTGAAAACTCATTAAACATATTTTAAAATAAAATTAATTATTGATGCGAGATGTACGAGATGAAAATAATCTATAATTAAGTATCTAATTATAAAAATTAGTCAAAATGATTTAAAACGAATAACGTTGTGAGAAGGCAAAAGTTGGGGGCTAGAAATAAATTGTCCAACGCCTTAACTCCTACACCAGCAATAAATTTCTGTGCTTAATTATGAAGGAAAGTTCCAAGATTTTTCGCATGTCGTGCTGAATCATGATCAACTTTTTCTACGAAATAACAGTGTAATCTGGCCCATTAGGGAGAGGAAGACAAAAGTCCACCCGATTCAATGACTATGCGAGTCGTCTCCCACTGTAGTATAATCAAATCCTAACCCAACATGATTGCTGCAGAGAGTATTGCAATGTTTTCCAAGAAGTTAAGGTTTGTTTGATCTGAAGCTCCCGCTTCAAGAGATTCCCTGCCTGGGTTTCTGGGTTCAGGTGGATTTTCTCATTTGGCGGCTTGTGTTGCTTTTAACTTTGCATCAATTTGTTAACTCTTCTTTCCGAAATTTCTGTTTCAATTGTCATTTCATTTGATTCTTAGCTTGATTTTTAAAGAACACTGGCTGGTTTTTTTTTCCGGCTTTAGTTTTGGTTAAAATTATGCTTTACTTGTATCGTTTGATTTGAGAAACTAGATCCGTTTTCATTTCTTGCCTATGAGTTTTTTACTCCCAAGAATCTTTTAACTAATTTTGGTTCACAAATGAGGAGTAAAACAAACAACGTACGATGATCAACGAATTATCCATTTGTAAACAGATACCAAAGGGTGACTTTCACATATAATTATACAAGTTTATGAGCTTCTTGTCTGCCAAAAATTATATCTGGTGAATCACAGTGTTCTCCTATGAATTATGATCCTTATTTGTGTTTCTTATGTGGTGTGGTGTGGTGTGGATTTTTTTCCTTCTGAAGTACTCTCTCTGTTCGGAGAAGTCACCTGCTGATGTTATGGTTATGGCCTGCTTTTCTTGCTTACGTGGTAGAAGAAGGGATTCGGGAAATAGGCATTCGGCTGAGCTTGCTGATGGTAAGGTTTAGATAATGACGACTTTTATTCGTACACTGTTTTTGATGATTTTTTTACAAAATATGAACTTATTTGCAGAGTTCCCAGGAGTCCACAAGGTTAAGGCCTACTCGTATGAGATGCTGAGGCTGGCTACCAATGATTTTAGTGGCGAAAATAAAATCGGGGAGGGGGGATTTGGATGCGTTTATAAGGTAAAACCAAGTGTTTTCTATTGTGTAGCTACATTTACAATTTGAGTTCAGTTTGTAAATACGTAGGGAAAAGTTGGGAAGGAGAAGATGGGAGCAATAAAGGTTCTGTCATCTGAGTCAAGGCAAGGAAAAAGTGAGTTCATGAATGAGATTCGAGCCATTTCGGCTATAAAGCATGAAAATTTAGTACAACTTTATGGCTGTTGTGTGGAAGGCGACCAAAGAATTCTTGTTTACGAGTATCTTGAGAACAACAGCCTAGCGCACACATTTCTTGGTGCGTTGTTTCGAATATATTTATCTCGAATTTCTAGGTGGTTACTTTGTTTTGCTGTTGTAATAAACTTTACGTGCTCCTGCTCCAGGTGGATATTCCAGCAAAATTTCAAGTTTTAGCTGGGAAGCTCGGGTTAAAATTTGTGTTGGAGTGGCACGAGGACTTGCCTTTTTGCACGAGGGTGTGACACCCCATATTGTCCACCGAGATATCAAAGCGAGCAATATTCTTCTTGACAAAGATTTGACCCCTAAAATTGCAGATTTCGGCCTTGCAAAGCTAATCCCTGCAAACACAACTCACGTTAGTACCCGTGTGGCAGGAACCATGTAAGTTGTGAAGTCTGATTTTTTTTCATTCAGAGCTTGAATCTTTATCTTTTTACCCTTTTACGTTTTTCCCCGTAACGTTATTGATTGGTTTCCTAGTAGATTTCAAAAATCTAGCAGTGCTGGACTTCATTTTCTTGGCATCCGATTTTTTTTGCTGCAGAGGTTATTTGGCACCGGAATATGCCATAAGAGGCCAGGTGACACGAAGGTCGGATACTTACAGTTATGGTGTTCTGCTTATCGAAATAGTTTCTGGGCGATGCAACACAAATATGCTATTGCCCCCAGATGAATGCTATCTCCTCGAAAGGGTGAGACGTTTGTGTGAAATCACCACAATGACATAATTTTTCTGCAGTATCGTATTTTTTGATTAAATCCAACTATCTTTATGATAAAATTTCTGACCATTTTCTTCCATGCATTTGGATTACCACGTCACAAGTCCCTCATTTATACTCCCTCACATAATAGACCAACACTTTCAGAGGATAATGTGATGCAAATTCATGTTCTAGTGAAAATCTCCAAGAGTAAGCAATTTTGGGTATTGGCTGCTCAATATTTCGACACTATATATCGGCAACACGAGAAATCTCCGCCTAGTATGCTTGATTTGGTTTCATCTCCATCATACATAGCCTTATATACTAAAAATGTTACATTGCAGGCATGGAAACTTTACCAGAGAAGGGAGCTGGCAACATTGGTAGACACATCGCTTAATGGACGATTCGATGAAGAACAAGCGTGCAGATTCTTGAAGATTGGCCTAATCTGCACGCAAGACAATCCAAAACTTCGACCGGTGATGACAAATGTTGTCTCTATGCTTACCGGTTATGTCGATGACATTGAAATAGAGAAACCAGGCTTAATCGGTGATATCATGGGCTTGAATAAGAGAGACAACCCTCGACCAAAGCTTCTACTTAATGATACAAACACTTACGACTCCTCTGGCTCCGACGCTTTGAACGACCCGACTTTTACCTCTGCACTTTCCTCGCACGATACGACTTTTACTTCTGGGCTTTCTTCGCATGCTACAATGCCGTTTACCTCGACATTTGATAGAAGTATATGACTGAATAAGGATTTACGTTTGGAGAGAGTATTTGTTTTTGTTTTTGGCTTAGTCTTTTCTTTCCATAACGTTCTGATTCGATTTTTTAAAGCTTATTTTGCTAAACGAGATAGTTATACTGTTTAAGATGTACTTGCGACAACGGGTGCTTCTAAAGATGCCCGTAATTAGAAATTGCATATGCATCAGAATTCTAGTTTCTAGTGTTCCCGCAAACTTGCCACTGTTCTTCTTTAAAAAACACAAGTAATAAATATAGAAAAAACACAATTTTGTTGACGGTAATTATTAGCATAAGATTGATGTATAAATAAATACTAAAAAAGTAAAACTCAATCTTGGAACATTCCCTCTTTAACATTTTTAGGTGTTTTGCAAAAGTCTAACATTGTTGCTCATTGGAGGTCCATCCATTCTGATCTAGAGATGGCAATTTTCCCTTAAGCAACTGGGGAAAACTCGAAATAAAACGAGTTTGAGGATTTTTCTAAGCAAATCGGAGAATAGTATGTGAATGTTATCCTCATCTTCAAACTCATATCGAGGCCTCCGATAATAATATCATTATTACTACTAATAATGTATTATAGAAAAGATATTATAGATGATTATTGATATTGTTACCTATTCAAGTTCTGTAAATCTACTCTATAAATAGAGGTCTCCAATGATGAATAAAACACACAAAAAAATCATTCTCTCTTCTCTATATTCTCTACTATTCACAACACGTTATCAGCACGAGTGCTCTTCAAGGTAAAATTTATAAATAATTTATTCTTATTCTTGTATGAATGCTCTTGAAAAGCACAATATTTAGATTTAATATTGATGCCCCCGAAGCAGCACAAATTATAGATTTATATTGATGCTCCTGAAGAAGCACAACTTTTAATTTTATGTTGATGCTCCTGAAGTAGCACAACACAACTTTATGTTGAAGATATTGATAGATCTATGAATAAAATATAGATGAATAAGATTTATCAATATTCCCGAAGAATCTTGATCTAAAATCATAAAGATCTATCAATATCTATGAATAATATTGATATAAAATATAATGTTATCATATTCCTCAAGAATTTAGATAACTATCATATGTTTCGACAATATTCTTGAAGAATATTGATTATAAATGTATTGTTGTTTTGATTTAAGTTTTTTTCATATCTTGGATTGCTTATTTAAGATTTATATTATTTGGATTTTGATGATTTAAATAGTCACTAAAATATTGTGTGAATACTAGTATTTACTAGTTTTATGATAATTTTTGAGTCAATCACAACACTAATTTTGATATCAATTGGACCAAAAAAAAATTAATAATAATAATAATAATTCTTCACAACCGCAGCAGTGGTGTGAGAAATTCTAGGTGTGGGAGTAATTATTTTTTTAAGACATAAGTTTTACTTATAATTTCTTTAAGTCCAAAGTGTTGGATTTTTTCCTTTTCAAGAAATATATGGCTTGTTTACGAAGTTGAGCAGGATTCTGTGATATTTGTTTTACGTATTTAGAATAATTGTGCATAAAAGAGTTTTATTTTTTTCTTTAGTTTATAATGCTACAATTTGTAATTAGTGCAATTTGTAATAGATACATAAATTATTAATTGAGCACATCTCAATGTACACCTGCATCGATGTTAGTTTAACAAATAGAATAACAAAATTTCAAAATTACATAGTAAAAGTAGTAACATGCATAATTTGTTATAATATTTATTTTCAATAATAGTAATGCAATTTTACTCTATTTATGTCATGATTCTAATTATATAATTTTTTTTTAAGTTGCAATGGCGAACATCACCAAACTTGAATTTGAAGCACTTGACTTGACTGGAAAAAATTATTTATCATGGATTTTGGATGTCGAGGTCCACCTTATCTCTATGAATTTAGGAGATACAATAAAAGAAGGAAATGAAATGTCCCAGCAGGACCGTGCAAAGGCACTTATTTTTCTCCGTCATCACCTCAATGATGGGTTGAAAGTCGAATATCTCAATGTGAAAGAGCCACGAGAGCTTTGGAA
Organism: Primulina tabacum; assembly: GCF_025594145.1. Taxonomy (NCBI): domain Eukaryota; kingdom Viridiplantae; phylum Streptophyta; class Magnoliopsida; order Lamiales; family Gesneriaceae; genus Primulina; species Primulina tabacum. The sequence goes on from NC_134551.1 coordinate 42,957,549, forward strand.
AATCTAAAAAAAAGATTTGACCAACAACGAACTGTAATTCTCCCAAGAGCCCGATATGAATGGATGCACCTACGGTTACAAGATTTTAAGTCTGTAAGTGACTATAACTCTGCATTATTCAAGACTAGTTCCACACTGATACTTTGTGGAGAGAAAGTCACTGATCAAGACATGTTAGAAAAAACATTCTCCACTTTTCATGTATCAAACGTGCTCCTGCAACAGCAATATCGTGAACGTGGATTTCAAAGGTACTCTGAACTCATCTCATGCTTACTAGTTGCTGAACAAAACAATGAGCTGCTCATGAAAAATCACCAAATGCGCCCAACTGGATCCACACCATTTCCTGAAGCAAATGGAACTACATTTCCTGAAGAATATGAAATTGCATTTCCTGAAGCGAATGCTAATTCCACTCAAAATCATAACAATGGACGTGGACGTGGACGTGGGCGTGGGCGTGGGCGTGGACGAAGAAGATACTATCAGCAACAAAATGGAAAGAAACATAAAACAAGCCACCAGCAGTGGAATTCCAATAATGAAGAAGCAAAGGAGAAGAGTTCCAAAGTATATGAAGAAAAATGTTATAGATGTGGAATGGAAGGGCATTGGTCTCGTACCTGTCGTACGGCAAAACATCTTGTGGATCTATACCAAAAATCAATCAAGGAAAATGAAAAAATGGAGATAAATTTTGTGGACAATGATGATCCAATTGATAGAAGTCACTTGGACGTCTCTGATTTTTTTGCTAATCCAGATGGAAATATAGATAATTTGATTGGTGGTAGTGTGTTAGAAAATAATAAGTAATTACTTTCATTACTCTTGTTCCTACTTTGAATTTCTATTGTTTATTAGGTTATCGTGGTCTCGTTTTTATTTTGATGTTCAGTTCATGTTTAGGATTTGTCATGGAGGTTTATTTTGTTATTCAATAAATGTTTTCATTATTCAATAAAATATTTACTTTGAAAGCTTTACACATTATTTATTGAATTTAGCTTATTGAATTATATTTTTATTTTAGATTAACGATGAAATGTCAGGATGAATGCTTAGTGGATAGTGGTACAACACATACCATTATTCAAAATAAAAGGTATTTTTTGGAGTTAACATTAGCTGAAAATAATGTTACAACAATATCGGGTGCATCAAAAATTATTGAAGGTTATGAAAAGGCAAAAATCATTTTACCAAATAATACAAGCCTATATATTGAAAATGCCCTATATGCGAGCAAATCCAGTAGAAATTTTCTTAGCTTTAAAGACATCCGCCGAAAGGGATACCATATTGAAACATTAAATGAAAATAATTTCGAATACCATTGCATAACATCTATTATATCTAGCCAGAAGCAGATAAAAGAAAAATTATGTGCACTTCCTTCTGGAATGTATTTTACAACAATAAAAACAGTCGAAGCAAACATTGTCACAAACCAGAATTTTGTTGACCAACAGAGCTTCAAATTATGGCATGATCGACTTGGTCACCCTGGGGCAACAATGATGCGCAGAATAATAATTAAATCACATAGACACCCTCTAAAGAACCAGAAGATTCTTTTACACAATGATTATCCATGTGTAGCTTGTTCACAAGGCAAACTAATTATAAGACCTTCCCCTACAAAGATTGATGTTGAAATCCCAACCTTATTGGAGAGAATTCATGGGGATATTTGTGGACCTATACACCCACCATGTGGACCATTTCGATACTTCATGGTATTGATTGATGCGTCTACTAGATGGTCACATGTTAGTTTGCTTTCAACTCGAAATATAGCTTTTGCTAGATTACTTGCGCAAATTATTAAATTACGAGCTCAATTCCCATATAACTCAATCAAGACAATTCGTCTTGATAATGCTGCTGAATTTAAATCGCAGACATTTAATGACTATTGTATGTCAATAGGGATTTCAGTTGAGCATTCGTTTGCCCATGTCCATACACAAAATGGCTTAGCAGAGTCATTTATTAAGCGTTTGCAATTAATTGCTAGACCATTATTGATGAGAACTAAACTTCCATCATCTGTGTGGGGACATGCCATATTACATGCTGCATCATTGATTCGTATAAGGCCAACTAATTATCACCAATACTCACCCTTACAACTTGCTTATGGTCGAGAGCCTGATGTTTCTCACCTTCGAGTATTTGGTTGTGCAGTACAAGTCCCTCTCCCACCTACACAGTGAACCAAAATGGGCCCACAACATAGACTTGGGATTTATGTGGGATATTATTCACCATCTATTATTAGATTTTTGGAACCTTTAACAGGAGATTTGTTTACTGCGAGATTTGCAGATTGCCACTTCGATGAATTGGAATTTCCAAATCTAGGAGAAATAAAGTTGTGTCCCGAAGAACAACAAAAGATTTGTTGGAATGAGAAAACAATATCTCATTATGATCCTCGAAATAATCAATGTGAGCAAGAAGTTGAAAGAATCATTCACTTGCAAAGAATTGCAAATCAATTGCCCGATGCTTTTGTTAATACAAAGAATGTGACAAAGTCACATATACATGCAGAGAATACCCCTGTAAAAATTGATGTCCCCGTAGGACCAGCTATTATTCAACCTGCAAATGAATCTAAAATACGCCAGAAGCGTGGTCGACCAATTGGTTCAAAGGATATTGTACCTCGAAAAAGAAAGGTACAAGAGAAAGAAAATTCAAAAGCTCCCGAAGAAGAAATCTTGGATGATAGAGTAAGAGAGATCAATGAACCAAACTTGGATAATATTATTCCTGAAGAATAAAATTCTCATGAAAATAATGAGATTTCAATAAATTATATATCATCTCGAAAATTGTGGGATCGAAATAACACAATTGTTGACAATGTCTTTGCCCTAAATGTCGCCCTTGACATCATACATAATGAAGACCCAGAACCACAATCCGTTAAGGATTGTCAACAAAGAGATGATTGGCCAAAGTGGAAGAAGGTCATACAAACTGAATTAGACTCACTAGAAAAAAATAAAGTGTTTGGACCTGTAGTATGAACACCTGAAAATGTAATCCCAGTAGGATACAGATGGGTTTTTGTACGAAAGAGGAATGAAAATGGTGAAATTGTAAGATACAAGGCCCGACTCGTAGCCCAAGGTTTCTCGCAGAGACCTGGAATTGACTATGAGGAAACATATTCACCTGTGATGGATGCCACTACTTTTCGATTCCTAATCAGTTTAGCAGTATCAGAAACTCTTGATATGCAACTTATGGATGTTGTAACTGCTTATCTTTATGGTTCACTTGATAGTGATATATATATGAAAGTGCCTGAAGGATTCAAACTATCGAAAGAAAATGGTGAAGCGCCCAAGGCTATGTTATCAATAAAACTGCATAAATTCTTATATGGATTAAAGCAATCTGGTCGCATGTGGTACAATCGTCTTAGTGAATATTTGTTAAAAGAAGGATACACAAATAATGCTATTTGTCCATGCGCTTTTATAAAAAGAACAGATGAGGGTTTTGCAATTGTGGCAGTATATGTTGATGATCTAAATCTTATTGGCACTCCAGAAGAGCTTACTAAAACTGCCAATTACTTGAAAAATGAGTTTGAGATGAAAGATTTAGGAAAGACAAAATTTTGCCTCGGATTGCAGATTGAACATTTGCAAGAGGGAATATTTGTTCATCAATCATCATATACAGAAAAAATATTAAAGCGCTTTTACATGGACAAGGACACACCCATTAGCATCACCAATGTTTGTTCGATCACTTGATGCTAACAAAGATCCTTTTCGACCACCTGAAAATGGAGAAAAAATCGTTGGTCCAGAAGTACCATATCTAAGTGTCATTGGTGCACTGTCATATCTCGCAAATTGTACTCGCCCAGATATATCTTTTAGCGAGATATAACTCATGTCCAACCCGAAAACATTGGAATGGTGTAAAACACATATTTCGTTACCTTCGGAGTACAATTGATATGAGATTATTTTATTCGACAAAATCAAAGTCTCCTTTAGTCGGATATGCAGATGCATGATATCTTTCTGATCCACATAAAGCTAAATCCCAGACAGGTTATGTGTTTACACGAGGAGACACTGCTATATCATAGAAGTCGGTGAAGCAATCCTTAACAGCGACGTCTTCAAATCACTCTGAGATCATTGCAATGCATGAAGCAAATCGGGAGTGTGTGTGGTTGAGATCTATGACACAACATATTCAAGAATCATGTGGACTCCCAACAGCCAAAGATGACCCAACAGTAATATTCGAAGATAATACTGCTTGCATTGCGCAGTTAAAAGGAGGCTACATCAAAGGTGATAGAACAAAGCATATTTCACCAAAGTTTTTCTATACACATGAGCTTCAAGAAAATGGTGATATTGACGTCCATCAAATTCGCTCAAGCGACAATGTAGCTGACTTATTTACAAAGGCATTACCAACTTCAACATTCAAGAAATTGGTGCACAAGATAGGGATGCATCAGTTGAAGGATCTCAGATGATTGAGATCAGGGGGAGTATCTGTTGTTGTACTCTTTTTCCTTCGTTCAGATTTTTCCATTGGGTTCTTACTGACAAGGTTTTAACGAGGCAGCATTTGAACTCCCACATCTCTTAGAAGTGATTTAATGAGTCGATAATCATCTAAGGGGGAGTATTATAGAAAATATATTATAGATGATTATTGATATTGTTACCTATTCAAGTTCTGTAAATCTACTCTATAAATAGAGGTCTCCAATGATGAATAAAACACACAAAAAAATCATTCTCTCTTCTCTATATTCTCTACTATTCACAACATAATGATGATTTTTCTTAATAATTTAAAAAAAAAAAACTCTGATTCGTAACATTCAAATCTCTTTCATGATCTAATAATTATGTGGTTTCATCTTTTTTGTTTATTAACATCATTAATTACAAACGTTTGTATTGTTTAATTAAAATTAGCATTAATATATGTAATTGGATTATTGCATCAATATTGTTGAAGTGAATTTAAAGACTTTTTTGGTTAATTCAACTGAAGCACCGATGAGGATAGTGATTTAATTCACCTCAGGTCACGGATGATGATGACAAACACATATAAATTCGTTACAATTTCTAGATTATTTGAAACGACGATTATGATGAAAGTTTAATGTCACCGAAGTTGTGATGTGAATTTTTAGGCCAAGTAGATAGAAACGGGTATGGAGTTCAAATGGAAACTTGATATCCGCGGGGATTAAATGCGGAATCCTCTACTAGAAAAAACGTAAATTGGGGCAGTCCGCCTACCCCTCCCCACCCTATTGACATCTCTATTTTGATCTCATTATTTATGGCTTAAAGGAAAGCCTGGGAAATCCGAGATAATTCATAATTAATGAATGGCTTCACGTGCAAAATCCGAGATAATTCGTGATATTAGAGCTAGGGTTCTTGCATTGTTTAATTTGAGAACGAATGGCTTCACGTGCAAAATCCATCAACTTTTAACTCCTGAACGAATGGCAGGGGTGCATATGGGACAAATTGTGAAAGTTGAGAGATTTAAATCACATGCGAAACTAGAGGGACGAAATCAGGAAGATGGACAAAGTTTAGGGACGTAACTATCCCACCAAATCGTAATAGAGCAGATATAAAGGCGAACTGGTAGAAATTTTATCGGTTCTTAGGCTTTAAAGTACAAGGAAGAGCTTAATTTGCATTGCGAAAGTATTGAATGAGAGTACTAAATAAAATAATGTGAATAGATCATAGGTTTTGTATCATCAATTCGGTACGTGACTCAAATATAATGTTATTTGCATGTAAGAAAATACAAAGACCAGTATCTTGCTAATTCTTGCGATTCTACTTTCTCGAAATAATGATTACTTGGAGGCCAAATATCCATCGGCCTAGCTTTGTTTAGCGTAAACATGATCAGCTATCTTTTCAGACCTATTGCCGTGGTGAAACTAACGTGGTTTGGCTAGCATTCACTTGCTAGTTTAAACATTTGGGCATGCCTGCGACACATAATGAAAGAAAGAGCGAATTTTTGTCCAGAATTTTGCCTAAATGCATCATTCGATGTGAGCATTTTATCAGCTTTTATCTTAACAAATGTGGAGCAAACCAATAACTTTGCAAATGTTGAAGTTGAACAGAATTTGCACTTGCATAACTCATCTGGCTCTGTACCCAGTCACAAATCTTTTAATGCCAGCAAAATCAGATACAATTTTTAACCTACAAAAACTTCCTTTCAACTCAGTGGCCATGTAATCCTGAAGGAATTCACTCTGTATATCCCCATTCGTCTGCAACAAATGAACCAAAACAAGAAGCACAGCATCATGAAGTTAGCTGCTAAAGATTTAAGTGTGAAAACACTATTTTCGAGTGTTCCAAGAATCTTGTGTGAATCAGGAAGGACAGTAATCAATACCTCAAATGCAAAGAATCCATCAGGCTTTAACATCGAAGCAGCACCACCGCTTAGGTGGAGAAGGTCACTCATCCCATTTACTCCCCCATCCAGAGCAAGTCTCGGTTCGTGTTTAGAAACTTCAGCTTGTAGCCCATCAATATCAGCCCTTGGAATGTACGGTGGATTACTAACAAGCCCAGCCAATTTACCTTCATCGGCCTTCAGGGGATCATACCAAGATCCTCGCCTAACAGAAACACTATCCTGTTAAACAAGAGCTTGAAGATGTCAAGAAACCTCAAAGAATAAAACCTACTAGTCCGAATCCATAATAATCCATTCCTTACCCAAACCTGAACTCTAATGGCGCTTCTAGAACAGGAATATAAGGATAACATTGTAATAGAACGAAACGAAGGACATACCTGCAAGCAATATCTCTGGACGTTATATGACGCCACAGCAACAGCAATATCGCTCAAATCAGTAGCCACAACTCTTCCACTACCATTCAAAACTCTGCCGATCGCAATCGCAAGTGCCCCGCTACCAGTACCCAAATCAGCCCACAAACCCTTCTCCAACTCCCGATTCTCTTTCACGGCTTCATCGACCAAATCAACGATAATCTCCGTCTCAGGCCTGGGTATCAAAACCCCTTCTTCAACGCTCAATATCAAATCCCTCCAATGCTCGCAGCCCACCACATACTGAAACGGGCGTCTTCCCTCAATCCTCTGCTTCCATAGCTCGTAAAGTTCATCCAAACACACCCTAAGCGACACCATACTCGTGTCATCGTGACTTTCATCGCAATTCAGAGCCAAGGGGTGCTGAAACGCGTCTTGTATGAGCCAGTTGAGTTCTCTGTGGAGGAGGGTAGAATCCGGGTCGTTGTCCAGAACCAAGAAGGCCGAGCCAACGGAGGAGGCCCGCTCTTTGGCCCATTTATGCCACTTCTTCAGCTCTGTAAGACTTTCATGGAAGACGGGTGGCCGGAGATAAAGAGGGATTCGCGGTTTCGGGCAGACGGCGGCGGAGGAAATGGGCCGAAACGAGAGGACGGGTTGTATAATGGAGGAGACAGTTCTTGTGAATGTACAGAACATCATCAGCCCCGCCCGCCAAGCTCACACCATCCACAGGCTCTATCTTGAGTTTGAGTGTCCCGTTTACTGGGCCTGGACCCATTCAAAATCACTGTTTGGGCTTTTCCACAAATTTATCCTTTATATTGGGTCCAAACTCAACTTTCTCCTTAATCCCTAACCCTCTAAATCTTTGTTTTAACTCCTCATTTTTCCAAAATTTTCAAAACCTCCTTAATTCTTATGATTTCGGTACGTGACATTATTATACCTATCGAGCCTGTTCTTGAAAGCATATAGCCCTAAAACATATGGCTACGCAAAGTTTCCAGCCTATATACTAATCTCAAATGATCATTTTTTTAAAAAAAAATGGCTCATCATGCTTCCGTATAATAAATTGAAAAGTTTACCTCTTTGACCAACGTGTCGTCGGATTATGTCCACCGGGTTTTACAGACTGCTCATCACAGCCTAACCATGCAGTCACAACAGATGGTTTCTGACGCAGATTCCTTCAACAGCACTTAGCACAACCATGTTTTGTTTCCTTCAATCGGGTTTGATTCACTTATTGCCTACTTTTCGTGGTCTTGCAGGTGAAGATCCCCACAAACACCTGAAAGAGTTTCATATTGTGTGCACAGCCATGAAACCACAAGGGATTACCAAGGAACAAATCTCATTGCGAGCTTTTCCATTCTCTTTAGCCAACAAAGCTAAGGATTGGCTCTATTACTTGCCCTCTGGGACGATAACGACTTGGGATAATATGAAACATCAATTTTTGGAGAAGTTCTTCCCTGCTTCGCGAGCAGCAAACATCAGGAAGGACATTTGTGGGATTAAACAGTTACAAGGAGAGACATTATATGAATATTGGGAGAGATTTAAGCGGTTATGTGTCAATTTCCCTCAACATCAGATTCCAGAATAGCTCCTAGTCCAATATTTCTACGAGGGTCTCTCACTCTTTGATAGGAACATGATTGATGCTGCAAGTGGAGGTGCATTGGTAAAAAAAATGCCTCAAGAGGCACGAGCTCTAATCTCCAACATGGTCGCCAATGCACAACAATTTGGAACTAGGAAAGATAACCCCCACAACAAGTTAATGTGGTAAGCAATAATCCTATCGATCAAAAGTTAGATTCTTTGACTTCTCTTTTGGAAAAGTTGGTTGTAAGACAGGTACAACAGGTAAAAGCTTGAGAAATATGTGCGATAGTTGGACATTCGACGGACATGTGCCCTACGTTACAGGAAGATCCAACACAACAGGTTAATGCAATCAACGGATTTCCCGAACAGCCTCAATGCAGGTACGATCCGTTTCTAATAGCTACAATCCAGGATAGAAAGATCACCCAAATTTCAGCTATAGGAATCAAGGAGGCCAACAAGGATATCCACAACAAAATTTTAACAAACAGCCACCACGTGCGCAAGTCTCTAACTCAGGTATGTCCCTAGATGAAATTGTGAAGGCCTTAGCTGAAAACACTCAAAAATTTCAACAGGAAATGAGGACCAGCATTCAGAATCTAGGAAACCAAATCACTCAAATTGCTACGTCAGTTAGCGAATTGGAGGCAATGAATTCCGGCAAACTGCCGTCACAAACGGTAGTTAATCCAAAGGAAAATGCAAGTGCCATAGTATTAAGGAGTGGAAAAGAGATTGAGAATAAGTCTACTCCACTTACAAAGGATACTAAAGGAAGAGACACGGATGAGGATGTTGAAAGAGAATCTGACAAGCAAACGAAGGTAAATTCTAAATCTCTTTCATTTACTACTTCTGATGCAATTGTTCCTCCATTTTTTCCTTCTAGGTTGGAAAAATCCAAAAAGCTTGACTATGAACAAGAGATGTTGGAAATATTCAGAAAGGTGGAAGTAAATATTCCTCTAATAGATGCAATCAAACAGATACCAAGATATGCTAAATTTTTGAAGGAGTTGTGCACTAATAAGAGGAAGTTGAGAGGTGATGAGAAGGTAAGTGTGGGAGAGAACGTGTCTGTGGTTATTAAGAAGTCACTACCAAATAAATGCAAGGATCCGGGTATGTTTACGATGCCTTGTGTTATTGGTAATCTGAAAATTGAACGTGCCAAGCTAGATTTAGGTGCATCCATTAATGTCATGCCATATTCAATTTATTGTGCTTTAAATTTGAGTCCTTTGAAAGAGACTAGAGTGGTGATTCAATTAGCGGACCGATCTAATGCTTATCCGGAAGGAGTTGTTGAGGATGTCTTGGTGCAGGTTAAAGAATTGATATCCCCTGCAGATTTTTATATATTGCGAATGGAAGAGGACTCCACTGCGATGTCAGTCCCAATTCTATTAGGGAGACCTTTCATGAAAACTGCTAGAACCAAGATTGATGTGGAAGAGGTTACTCTTTCCGTTGAATTCGACGGAGAGATTGTGAAATTTAGTATTTTCGATGCTATAAAATACCCAAATGAAAACCACTCTATATGTTCTATTGATTTTGTTGATTCAATTGTGCAGGAACACTTTGAGGAAGAATATGAAGTTGAAAAATTTCAGATGCATGATCAGTAGGACGTGTAAGGAGAAGTAGCTGAAACTTAGGAAATTTCAGAAGCTGAAACGGAATCACAAACAGTGGTAACAAATTTAGAAGCCAAAATTTCAGCCTCTTACAAAAAGTTGTTACCTTCTGTTTTACAGGCACCCAAATTGGAGTTGAAAATTTTGCCAGAACATTTGAAGTATATATATCTGGGTGATGACGAAACCTTTCCAGTGATCATCTCGAAGGGATTGACCGAAGAACAAGAAGAGCGGTTAACCACACTCCTTAAAGAGCACAAAACTTCAATTGGTTGGACTCTCACACATATCAAAGGCATAAGCCCTTCTATTTGTATGCATAAAATTCCTTTGGAAAATGATGCCAAACCGATAAGAGAATTCCAAAGAAAACTGAATCCAGTGATGAAGGAAGTGGTAATGAAAGAAATCCTAAAACTTTTAGAGAAATGGATCATATATCCTATCTCTGATAGTAAGTGGGTGAGTCCGATCCATGTCGTACCAAAGAAAACAGGTATCACTGTGGTGAGAAATAAAAATGGTTATTATCAGATAGTCATTGCTCAAGAAGATCAAGAGAAGACGACTTTTAGATGCCCTTTCGGAACATTTGCCTACAGAAGAATGCCTTTTGGACTTTGTAATGCTCCAGGTACGTTTCAAAGGTGCATGCTTAGTATCTTTTCTTAATATATTGAGAAAAGCATTGAAGTATTTATGGATTATTTCACTATCTATGGGGATTCGTTTCATAATTGTTTGAATCACTTGTCCAAGATTTTGAAAAGGTGCATGGAAACTAATTTGGTTTTGAATTATGAAAAATGTCATTTCATGGTGACTGAAGGAATCATGTTGGGACATGTTGTCTCCCCTAGGGGAATCGAAGTTGATAAAGCCAAGGTTGAAATAATCAATAACTTACCATTCCCTACTGACATTAAGGAAGTTCGAGGTTTTCTTGGACATGCAGGCTTTTACCACATGTTTATTAAGGATTTCCCTAAAGTTGCTCCAAAATGATACACCTTTCAACTTTGGGGAAGATTGCAAGGAAGCTTTTGACAAGCTAAAGAACATATTGACCATAGCACCCATTATCCAGCCACCTAACTGGAATTTGCCTTTTGAAATCATGTGTGATGCAATCAATTATGCGGTGGGAGCTGTTCTAGGCCAGCGAATTTACAAAAGGAGTCATGTTATATATTATGCTTCAAAAACATTGGATCATGCGCAGTACAACTATACCACTACAGAAAAAGAGCTCTTAGCTATTGTTTTTGCCTTAGATAAATTTCGATCGTACTTGATTGGCTCTAAAGTAATTGTGTTTTCTGATCACGCAGCATTGAAGTATCTACTAGCCAAAAAGGAGTCAAAACCGAGGTTGATAAAATGGATACTCTTATTTCAAGAGTTCGACATCGAAATCAAAGATCGAAAAGGAACTGAAAACCCAGTCGCTGATCATCTGAGCAGACTGGTGAAAGACGAATACGTGGTGCCTATTTCTAAAGTTTTTCCAGATGAGCAATTGTTTGAAGTGAAAGGTACGAACCCTTGGTTTGCAGACATTGTTAATTATTTGGTCACCGGAGTTTTACCTAACACTCTTTGTAAATCCCGCAAAGTAAAAATTCGTTTTGAAGCAAAATATTATGCGTGGGATGAACCTCATTTATGGAAGTTTTGTGCCGATCAAGTGATTAGGAGACGTGCTCCTGAAAGTGAACATAAATCAATTTTGGGTTTTTGTCATAATTATGCATCTGATGGTCATTTTGGACCAAAACGAACGGCTAGAAAAATTTTGGATAGCAGGTTCTATTGGGAAACACTGTTTAAAGATGTTTATATGTTCTGTAAAAGCTATGAGCGATGCCAAAGAACAGGTCCATTGTCCCATAGAAACGAAATGCCCCAAAACCCAATTCTTGTATGCGATATTTTCGATATTTGGGGCATGGACTTCATGGGACCATTCCCTTCATCGGGAGGCTATCTTTACATACTGCTGGCAGTTGATTATGTTTCGAAGTGGGTAGAAGAAAAACCCACTAGGACTAATGATTCTAAAGTTGTTGCAGGTTTTATCAAGTCTAATATTTTCAGCAGGTTTGGAATATCAAGGGCTCTAATAAGTGATCAAGGAACCCATTTTTGCAATCGAACAATTGAAGCATTGCTGAAGAAATACGGGTTACATCATAGAGTGGCCTCTGCCTATCATCCACAAACAAATGGCCAGGCCAAAGTTTCCAATCAGTAGATCAAGTCTATCCTAACAAAGACCGTCAATCCGGGAAGAAAAAATTGGAGCCTTCGTCTAGATGATGCATTCTGGGCTTATCGCACGGCATACAAAACTCCAATATGGATGTCTCCTTACAGGTTAGTCTTTGGAAAAACGTGTCACTTGCCTGTGGAAATTGAACATAAAGCCTATTGGGTGGTCAAACACTGCAATATGAACTTGGAAGAAGCAGGCGAGTTGAGAAAGTTGCAATTACAAGAGTTGGAGGAGATAAGATTGGAAGCATATGAGAATTCACGAATTTACAAAGAGAAAACGAAGTTTTTTCACGACAATTCGATTCTGCGAAAACAATTTATTGTCGGTCAAAGAGTACTGTTGTACAATTCTCGGCTAAAGCTCATGCTAGGTAAGCTTCGTTCCTAATGGATTGGACCATTTGTTGTTACTCATGTATTCCCTTATGGTGCAGTGGAAATCGAGAGTGTGGATACTGATAAAATTTTCAAGGTAAATGGACATAGATTGAAGGTGTTTCACGAGGATGAAAATGCGGCAAACATGCTCGAATTTGAGTTCGAAAAACCACATTATTCGGAAGTACGAAACATGTCGAGCATAACGACGTTAAAAAATTGCGCTTTTGGGAGGCAACCCAAATTTTTGTTATTCATAGTTATTAGTTTGGTTTATTTTTGTGCAGATGAGGTCTTTTAATAGGGCGTGATCACGCCTTATAAGAAAACCACTTCTGGTGTTAAAAAAAATGTTGCAAAACATAGAAGATGTATTTCGACAAGGCGTGATCATGCCTTTCTTGAACACATCCTCTGCCTTTTTTATTTTTTTAATAAAAAAAACGAAAATGAAACGAAATTTAAAAAAACAAGAAAAATGGTGCAAAACACAGAAGATGTATTCGGCTAAGGCATGATCACGCTCTACCCAAACAACTCTTCTGATATCCCACAAAGGGTTTGCAAAATCGAAAGTGACTAAATAAAATTGAAATCGCATTTCCCCTTTTCTTCCCCCTATTTTTGTTTCCCCTTCCCAAATTTCTTGCAGGTTTTTTTTCTTCCCACCACCTCCATCTCTCGGTCCGCCACAACAGTGCACGGCGCACAGATTTCCCCTTCGCATAGCCATCTCCGCTCGTCCACCAGTCCGCAGTGATGCTCGTCCACAACGCTCACGCACGGCTACCGCCCTCCCTCTCTCGATTTCGCACGCAACATCGCGCACACCCCAACCAGTTCGCAGCGCCGCGCTCGTTCACACCGCTCGCGCCACACCAGCCAACCTCCCTCTCTCGGTTTTGCCCACGCAGCCACAAGGCACGGGTTTCTTCTTCGCAGCCCCAACCACCACCCACACCGCAGCATCGTGCAAAGCCGTCGCGCCACTCTGGGTGATTTCTTTCCTACCCCTCTCAAAGTTCGATTATCGGTGTTTAAACTGTGTTTGGTTTATTTATTCGTTTCACTATCAATTGGGTATCATTGTGTGTGCCTATTATTACTAGCTTAATTTGTGATTGTGCCTTTGTTTCTTGTTGGTTGTGGGATAATTATGTGGAGTGTATAATTTGATGATAGAATGCAACGGGGTTCTCAAGCATCGAATAAGAAACTCGGCACTCCAAGTTCTTCGTCGGGGCGAAAAAGGGCTAGAATGGGAAAGGGGATGAACGTCCTACCACCTGCCGATTCGGATTTACACGGACATTTAACCTTTACTAGAAAAACTAAAAAGGATAGGTATAAAGCTCTATGTCAAAAACAAATTATCCCCTGCAAGTATATTCATCACCCGACCTTGGAAGTTTTAAATATTCTAAATGAATTGTTTGAGTTAATCAACAATATTGGGTGGGCGCCTTACTTTGCAATCACTTGCCCTGCCTATATTGAACTTGTGCGTGAGTTTTATGCAACGTTCGAATTCACAAAACCTGACAATTTCACTCTTTCCAGCCCAGGGGTAGTCCGATTTCGATTGATGGGTCACACCTTTAACTTTTCGATTACTGAACTTAATCTTGCTTTCGGCTTATCACCGAGGACTTTGCACACACCGATGAATATTTGACTAGTGCATGTGATTTTCGCGATCAATTTAATCCCATTGTTTTCTATCGGGATTGTCCCACACAAAACGACTACGACCCAAGTAAATCCAAAGATTATCATCTACATAATCCGGTATGTAAATATATTCATAGGTTCTTGGCTTTTACTTTTTCGAGTCGTAAGCATTTTTTGGGTGTGTTGACGAAAGCTGAGTTCTTTTTCATGTGGTGTATGCAAAACAGAATTAAAGTGAACCTCGGATACTGGTTAGTTTCACAACTTGTTGGTGTAGTCGCGCATAAACGTCATCTCATTCTTGGGTCTTTGATCACTGCCCTTGCTGTTAATTTGAATTTGATTGATCTCAATAATAATAACCTTCATGTCGCTTGTTCTATGGAGCCTTTGGATTTGCGTTGTTTAGAAAATATGGGACTAATAGAACAATTCCATGGAGTTTTCACTTTTTTTCCACCAGGTACCGCAGAGGCACGTTCCAGCCACACCCACTATGAATCAGATGACTTGCCGGAGACTTTGGATTCACGTGAGCCTCCACCCACTTCGTCCGCACCTCCTCGCCGACGTTTTGACGTGGAGCTTGATGAGATCACACAGCGTTTGCACCGTAAGGAACAAAACCAGCTGGCGTTTTACAAACACATGGGATTCGACCCACCATTCCCTCCACCACAGCAATAGGACGCCTTGCTCTACGATGCCCAACAATTTTCAGGGGAGTTCTCTAACTTCCCTTGCTTGCTTTTACTCTCTATGTTGTGCATCTAATTTTTGTGTCATTGAGGACATTGCCACATATAGGTGTGGGAGGGGTATATAGCCTTATTTCTATTTTCAATTTCTATTTTTTTCCAATTTTTTACATGTTTATTCGAAAAAAAATTATGAAAAGAAAATAAAAATAAAAAAGGAAGATAGAGTACGACAGAGTGAAGTTGTTTGATCCATAAAGCATTTAGTGTTTATTCGTTATCTCTTTCATTTGAATCTTGAATGCCTCTGATGCGAGTCTATGAAAAAACCTGATGTTTTTTTTGTATGCAACTGATTTTGCATTCTTACTGCTACATTTATGGGTAGTTGCTCTGGATGATGTGTTGAAATGATAAGTGTATGAGGTCTAGCACACATACTGTTTTCTTTGATGATCTTTGAGCCTATGAGCAAACAGTATATCATGCTCCATTTTATTTGATTGTGTGTTGGTCATGCATTGTTGATTTTTCTAGAACTTGCATTGTTATACATGTCTTTGTTGATACCTTGTGATGGATTGGAGGCATAAACAAAGTAAAAGGCATTAAGTTCAAACCGTTTTTTTCCGCATCATCAGTGCCTTTCTTTTTGAGCTACCCTGATTCATTTACCCCTAGTGAGCCAAGTTCGAGCCTGAGCCTATTTGTTGGAAAATAACCAGGTTACAAGCTATGATAAATCCTTTTTGTTGGTTATTCCTCTGTTTGAACCTTGAATTGGAGAATCATACAAATTTTTCGCATTTAGCATCGCTTTGAGCGAAGAAAGTGCAAATTGTTGAGATCGAGTGATTAATGCTCGAAATCGTTGTCTCCAAAACTCCTTATGAAAAAAATGAACAAAAAAGAGAAAAGAAAAAAAATATTTATAATGAAAAGAAAAATGAAGAAAAAAGGGGAGTGAGAAGGAAAATAAGAGCAACGAAGAAGAAGAAAAAATGTTCTTGGATCTTATAATGAGATTGAAGATGTTATTGTTAGCAGTATGCAATTTTCTTTGGGGAAAGTGTGTATGTGTTCTTCAGTTCCATAAACCGTTGTATTTCTTTCCTACCTGACCTCTAGCCACGATACAATCCATTTACAGCCCTTGTTTGTGCATTTTAATTCATTCATTTGGTGGAAGATGTGATATATTTGCAAGCTTATGATAAAAAAATTTCAGTGTTTTGACATGAGAGCTCCTTGATACATACCTAGACACTTACGAGTGAAATGACAGAATCCTGTGAGGAGTGTTTGGACCCTATGCATTTTTATTTCTACACATTCGGATGGAAGCAATTGTTCATGATGTTGGTATGTTAGGTGCTTAAAAATTAAATTGCTTTGGTGCATGACAAAATATTTTGCGGACAAGTGAATGAAGCAGAAAGAGGATAATGAGTTGAAATAATGAATCAAACTCTTTTATGCTTGAAGACAAGCATGGTTTAGGTGTGGAAGATTTGATAGGCTCATAATAGTTGCAATTTTTGTTGTCATATATTTCATTGTTACAACTACCAACGTGCTTAATTGACACATTTTTTGTGATTTTTTTGTAGAATGAAGTTTTCTGCTCTTGCGATAAATCTGAGCTAAAAAAGGTGATTTTTTATCACAATTAAAATTGTCGATATGATCTTAGTGGAAGACGTGGAGCAGAAAAAAATTCAGAAGATGTTTTTGGATAAGGCGTGATCACGCCTTGTGGTGATTCCTTGGTTGCCTAGTGAGCAATAAGGAACTTTATATCAAGGAAGAAATAAAGGATAGAGTTTTTTATGCAAGAAACTCTATATTCTTGGAGTATGTTCCCTAATATCTTTTATTTTTTTAATGATTAGGTTTAATATTAGATATTTGGGCTTATATATTCTTTTGGACCCAAAAATAAAAAATACCTCCTTTAGTCTTTCCAACCTAATTTACGAGCAAGTAAAGGCGGCACAATCAGATTTTTCTCTCCAAGAAATCTCCAACAACACACGTGAAAGAACAAAAAAAAGGGGGCTTAAGGATTTTTTCTCCGATTTTCTCCACGGCTCTAGTACCTTTCTTTTCTTTATTTATTTTCATGGAGATTGTAAACCAAGCCATGCTTGGCTAGTTTTAATTCTGATTTAAGGGTTATTTTTACTGTTTAATTTATCACTGTGAGTTATTCATTCTTAGATTTAATATTCTTTTTATTCCAATTATTTGTTGATTTATGATTTAATTATATGAATATTGTATATCGTTTAATCTGACAATTTAATTCGATTTATGATTTTCTACTGCTAACCATAAATTCAGTAATCCGTAATTGTCATGAATGATTGGTACACGAGTAGCATAGATTAGATGTGTCGTGCTATCATAATATATTTAATCTAAATAAATCAACGAAACTCGATCTATCAAGTGCAGCTATCTCGGTTGTTAGATTTTAGGATTAACTGTTTTCACAAAACGAAAATGCTATTTTTAATTAATATGGAACGATATTATGCCCAGTTAGTTATTGATAAGTTTTGACGGAATGCTGAGTTCGGTCAATTAATTTAGGAAAACATAAGAATTTTAGCGGCTATCCCTATAATTCTAAGGTTAATTGCTTGGAACAACTTGAATGAATTATTCGTTAGCCGATGAACAGTGATATAATTAAATAATAGAACTCCCTTGAATCAGATTTTTTCTCTTATTAAATTCATTACTTTATGCTAGTTGACCAACTGTTATTTAATTTTTTTTTTTCCGTTCTTGGATAAATTTAGTTAGTATTTTATTAAATTCATATCCAAAAATCCCCCATTTATTTACATTTTATTCGAAAGAAATAAATCTCTCGTTCCCTGTGGATTCGACCATGCTCATCATTACACCAATTTTAGTTAGAGAGTAGGAATTTAATTTTGGTGGGTCAACAACAGCACACCAGGATCCTTGATAAATTTATGAACATTTGTATCTGGCCTCCTTAGCCTGATAAAATGAAAGGCTTCGTGAGAATCTTTTCTTGCTGGTTCTAGTACTGTACTGAAAAATTATAGCTCCAGAATATCTCTTCTGGACAAATAATCGTTATTCGCCCAAGTTTCATGAACAGCTTCCTGGATCTATTTTGGTAGACCTGAAATTTCTGGGAAGCATGGTGATGTGGCATAAACTGAGGCAAGAGCCCCGAATTCATACCAAGCTTTTACCTCCTTTGGATATGAATTTGGTTTCATCCATACCCTATGATATTTTCCTGCATCATCAATCCTGATAGTAGCTGAGTTAATGCCTACTCTTACTTTCAATTTCTCCCAATTTTGTTGGTACACCTGTAATGGAGAAATTGTAGCTTCATTAGTACCAACCTTAGATTTACCCTTGTCAGTATTTGGTTTAAGGTTGATCTTTCCCTCTTCAATCCTCGAGGTGAAGGGTTGACTCGAGGACTCGAGATAAGGATCTGAAGTCTCAACTTTTGTTTCAGTCGACTCATATGGAGATGATCCCGACTAACACTTGTGCTAGGGGTATTTGTATCCCCTGCTCCAGGTATAGAGTCACTAGTGGCTTCTCAATGCCTTGGAGGATAGGCCTTTTCATTACAGACCATAACTGAATATAAACCTGTACACATCATGTGATTCGATCACAGACAATTCTCTTATCGGCTTGTTGCAGCCTTCCGTAACTTCTGCGTTTAAGGCCAGCTTATTGAACTCGTTTTGAAGCATTTCAAGGTGTTCCTCAAATGTCTCTGCATTTTTATGATGGCATCGATATCACCACTGTCAATCTCTTGTTAATATTTTCATGAGATTTTATTATTACAATATCAAAAATATAATTCTGACATAATTCTTGCCATCTTAATAACCTTGCTTTCTCAGGTTTAGATTCTATTATATTCCTTAAGAAAGTTTTCACATGTGTATTATCAACTTTCAAAGTAATTTTTTTACAAGTAAAAATAGTGGCCATTTTTCAAAAGCCATTTTTACTGCATAAAATTCTTTTTCGTTGATATGTCATCTTATGGCTTCTGCATCCGAGAAAAGTCCACTGCAAAATCTGCATGGTTGTTCTCCTTCCGGTGTGAGCTTGGTTAATACTGCCGCCCACCAATAATCACTAGCATCTGTATATAATACTAGCTCATCTTCATCCTGAGGAATAGCCATATTCGGAAGATATTTACAAATCTCCTTTAGTTGACTAAGTCCCTGTGTGTGTTCTTTCGTCTATATAAATTTCGCATCTTTTTCAGTAATGGACTGAACACTTTCCTGTGTTATGCTAGGTTTTTTATAAACATCCCAGCAAAATTAACAACCCCTAGAAAACTTTGAAATTGTTTCTTTTCTTTTAGCTCGTTTGGAAAATTTTGCACTTTTTCTACTATATGATCTTGCAAAATTATTCAAGACTCATCGATTTCTATTCCGAGAAATTCAATCTTTCTTGTGTGGTAATGACAGCTTTCTTTTCTGATAGAAACAGTCCTTCCTTTTTACAAACTTCAAAGAAAATTTCTAGATGTTTAATATATTCTTACATATTTTTAGATGCGATTAAAACATCATCAATATAGAAAAACATAAATTTAAAATAATCTTTAAATAGATTATCCATTTTCCTTTGAAATATCTGAGGTGAATTAGTTAATCTCATTGGTAATACTTCCTAGATATAATGTCCTTGTGGTGTGGAGAAAGCTGTGAATTTCTTGCTTTCTTCCTGCATTCGAATCTGATAAAACCCAGACTTACAATCGAATTTAGAGAATATCTTTGTATTGCATATGCAACTGATTAGATATTCTCTGCTAGGTATAAATACCCATCAAACTTCAGAATCTTATTATTTTCTTGATAATTAATAACTAATCTTGGTTTATTCCTTTTTATTTTACCATGATTTCCTACCAGAAATTTTGGGCTATTGTATGGTGAAATTCATGCTTTGATTAAACCAAGGTCCAAAAGTTTCTTAATTTTAATCTGCATATCTCTTTGATCCACTATGTTCATTGGGATAGGTTTGCAACGGAAAAATTCATATTCTTTACATTCCTTAATTTTAAGGCAAGCTTTGAGTTGATTTTTTTCCCACCATGCCAAGGGATCTTCACTGTAATTTTTTTTATCATTTTCTTGACATCTTCCAATGATACATTAGATTCAAACTCAACTTCATTCTTATATAGAACTATCTTAAGGCATTCTATTTCTTCTGGTTGGGGCTCTTTATCTGCTCTTAGTTGGAGCATTGTTTCTCCAAACCGTCTAGAATCTTTCATTTTTGGGTTCAGAATTTTTACTTCATCACCACGCTTGCAAACTGAATTGGCAATTTTCGATAAAATGCCTCTCTTAGTCTCTGGACTATAATTTTGTGAACACTAATCTTCTAGTCACATTTTCCTACGTATAGGACTTAAACATTTGTAGAAAATTGTTTTCTAGCAAAATTTCAACTCATGTATCATGAAAATAAATTGGTGGTGTTTTTACCTTGTACCAAGGTGTTTGTCCAGCACCGCCAATTACAATTTCAGTCATCTTAATCCCTTTGCATAAGATTAAGATTCTTCTGGAAAAATCTCTTCCAGCAATCATTGGTAATTCTTCTTCCAAATTATTTGGAAAAACTCATCGTTTTGCTGTACAGATTACAGCACCTGAATCAATATAAGCAGCAAAATATTTTGCCTTATATTGTTCATATAACATTCCTACTGGAATTTATATCGAGAATGAGCTTGTGGTCATTGGATTTTCCACATCCCATCATCTGCCATAAACTACAATCCATACTCTAGATGTTTCCAAGGTTTGTGTTCCTCGAGTAACTCTAGTCCAAGAACCAGTCGATCTGGTTCTTTCCCTGGAATTCCTTTGATATGAACTTCAAATTCTCCGATATTGATCATTTTTTGGTAAGTTCCTATCATAGGTTGTTCTAAATAGTATATGATATTACAAGAAAATTGCATCCTCTGTTTCGTAATATCAAATACTATTTATATTCCCTTCCACCCTTCTGAGCATCTAAGCTTTCCTATTGTAGAAAAACTTTTTAGCTCTTGTTGGGTTTCTTGGACAGGCAATTTTATCCACCTGTAACTTGTAATTCCATCTCCATGAAAAGATAGTCTTCTTGATTTCAATCTAAGACTTTGATTCCTTTGTAGAATCGGTTTGTCTTGTATTTGGATATATGTTTCCTATATTAAAGGAAACTCAACTCTTTCCGGATAAATTGTCTGGGCAACTATTCCAAATATCTCATGTATTTCAATGAACTCATTTCTAATAAACAACTCTGAATGATGTGTATTAGATAGAGCATATGAAATTTGATATGTAATAGAATATGATCTATTACCTTCTTTCATCAGCCTTTTTTCTTTGAAATTCTGATGCAATGTCAAGGCTCCGCTGAAATCTCGATCTGCTAGGTTGTAGGCTATTATTGGATAGATTACTCCTACAATCTTTCCTGCGCAAATATTTCCTGAGATAGTTCCCATTACTGAATCTTGAAGGTTCCCCATTCTTTTATCGCATATAGCAATATCAATGGGTGAATTTATTCTTTTTTGAAAGTATATTTTATCATAATATGGATTGCTCCGATATGAATCCAGGACATAGTCCTTGCTACTTCTATATTGAGTTTTTGTAATTCCTCCTTAATTTCTTCGGAAGGAATTAGTTGCATCTCCATTATATTTCCTGTAAGTTCCATAGAAATTGTCATTTCCCTCCTGTAAACTTTATATATTAGATGATACTTTTTGTTTTTTAGGCCAAGAATTCCTAAGAACTTTTCTACTTGTCCTGCAGAGAATCCTTGATATATCTGATGACAAGGATTTTCTCTCATGATCCTTTGGACCATGTTATGAGATATTGTTGTCTGGCTAAAGAAACCAGACAAATCTTCATGCGTTTCTTGTCGAAACACCTCTTCTTCAGTCAGATTCCGATTCAGTTCCATCAGATTCTTCCTGACTAAAGACTTCTTCTTCTTCATATATACTTTCCTCTGAGGCGATATCCTCAAATCGGTATACCTGAATAAGATCTTGGTAATAAACTGCTTCTTCAATATCCGGGGTGGGATCGAAGCGTTTAATACCTCTTTTTTCATTTTCTGGACAATTGGTTGAGATATGACATCTTGCTCTACATGTCCAGCAATTACAATCCTTGAAACTTTCATTGGCTCGAGTATGAGCTCTTCTGAAAGTTTTCTTCGTAGGTATTATTCCTGTGCTTCGAGATGTACTCGATGTTTGGGATGATATCCTACTTCTTGATGGTCCACTTCTTTGTCCAGATTTATAAGATCTGACTTTCTGTCTAGACCATATTGTTATTGGTTTCCAAGAACTTCTTCCACTTTTGGCGTAATGATGAGATCTAAAATTCTTCCTTTTCTGCCTTTGTGGTTTACTTCCAATGATTGTTGGAAGATCATTTTCTTTACAACACAAAAGAGTTCTTTTATTGATACCCCTTATACGTTTATAATTCTTTTGTAATGTTGTCATATGACACCATTCTGCCAATTTTTCCTTTAAAAAAAGAGGCTCTTCGTGCCAACGTATCTGGATTGCCAGGGACATATTCCCTTATGAGTATTTCTCTCCAGGGACTCGGCATTTTAGTTAAGAAAAGCTGCATAACTATATTTTCTTCGACCCCTGAATTCCATATATATTTAGTGAATAACATAATATATTCATCCACCAAACATATGTCATATAATTCAAGGCTATACAGAGCTTGAGTATATTTCTTTATCTTCTCTGTATCTTGACTGTTAAAATAATCTACCTCTATAAATTGTGTTTTAAATAGGGTAGTCATTTTTCCAGCTATTTCACTAAGAGAATCTCCAGCTAGGACTGACTTTTTAGTTTCTAATGAAGTCGTGTCCCAAGCAATTTTAACTGATCCCATAAGACTCATTTTTAAAAGTTTAATTAATCCTTCTCTGTTGAGATCAAGTGTTCCTACAGCAATTCTCATAGCAAATGTCCAGTTATCTATGAGATCTTCTCTGTTTTTGAAATCTAGTACATCAAGGTTAAGCATAATCTCATAAGGATGTATAGGTTCTAAAACCGTTTTCCCATAGGGTGTTTGGTACAAGAGAATTTGATTTCTCCTTGTCCTTGTTCCCGCTGGGTGTGATTCTCCACGAGTATGGAAATCAGGTTGAGATTCTCTCATATTTATATTCTGAGATCCCACATTTTCTCTTGGTAGTTCCTGAGAAGATGACCAGGTTATAGAAGGTGGTTCACCTCCCGTTGTCTTCATCATTAGATCTACGACTTTGATATTTGCAAAAGATTCTGCAAACTCTTGTAGATCCTCTAGACCAATCCTTCTAAAGTTGTCATCAGATTAATTTCTTTTCTGAGACAAATTTAATTAGATTGATCATTTTTTCTTCTTCAATCAAATGTTTTGACACTACTTTGACCTTCCCTTGTTGATGTAACAAGGGTTCAGTACAAAAATATGGTGGTAATATTCCTTCTAAAGTTCTCTTAATAGAACTTTATTGTTGTTCTAGGATTTGAATTCTTGTTCAAATATCCTTTAATATTTCAAGAATTTCTTCCTGGTTTTCAAGAATTTTCTCCACATTCTATGGTACATAATACAACATACTGCCATAATTTTGTACCGTCTTTTGAATTTCTCTAAGATCTCCAGAGAGGTTAGAGGAATTCGGTACTATTTCTAAGAACCTGTTATTTTAAATAATAATTTTACCTTAAGATATCGATATGTTCCTTCATGATATCTAACATTGGTTAGATCTTCCTGTTTCAAATATTCCAGAGTTCTGGAATAAAACCTGTAAATAGTTAATCTCAAACCTGGGTTCAAATTCATGTTAATTGAGAAAATTCTCTTCCTCAAACATTTAATTACTTTATAATAATAAATTTGAATGTTTGAAATAATTTTACCTCGCTCTGATACCATTCTCCCTAGGAAAATCGATCATTAAAATATGTAAGGGTATTTTTGTCAATTTTAAACTTTTTAGGAGTTTGGGCAAAGTTTTTTAGGTGTAGGAAGTTAGGATAAAAATAAGTTCGGATTTGGGGATTTAAAACCAATTTTTCCATTTATTACATATTTTGTCTAGTTTGATGTAAAATATTTAAAATGATTATTAATTGGTTTAAAAAATTTAATTTCATATGAACGTAAAACATTTTGTATCTACGAGCAAGAAATTTGCAAAATCTACTCATAAACTTCTCAGAAGTTTACTTTGGGTTTCAAATTTAATTGAACAAAACCATTCACCATTATATTTCAGAAAATTAATTTAATTAAAACATTACTTAATATCTTAGATCATATATTCAGATAAAAATATTCTCATTTCCAAAATGACATGTTCTCTAATTTTGGCTACGGTACAATTTGATATGTATGATTAGGCAAATATTAATTATTATTATTATTTTTTGTAATGAGGGAATATGCAACATTAGTCGTAAGTGTGCACTGAATAAATTTTCGATTGAACAATGGCTTACAAACATGGTGAACCACATCAAACAAGTCTTGTTCAAGAGACTCACCCAAGAAAATGTTAGTAAAGAACTGAATATATGACCATTTGACCATGAGTACACATATTCCACAACCTTAAACATTGTCAAGGGACGTCTACAATTAATTATTAGTCCTTTGTCATAATGTGTTTGGTATGAGTTTTGATTGGTCGTTTAAAGTATAATTTGAAAAAAAATTGAATTCTTTAAGAATATACGCTTAAATCCAAATTTAACAAGGTACGAAATCTTGGATTTGGATTTGTAAGTTTACAACGGTTGGAATTTAAAATTCTATTATTTACCCAATTGTGGGTTATGCGATTTGTAGACAACTCATATTCTCAACATAGATCCACACACTAAAGAAAGGACTAAAATCCTTATGAAATGTGAAACAAAAACCATAAATATTTCTACAAAAATCTTAAAGTGTGGAGGTGTTTGGAAAATATTTTTTGAGATTGGACGTCAGGTTACAACAATGCTGAGAAAAAAATACAGTGTTGCAGCTGTGATTCGGAACTTTCAGGGGCAAGTGTTGGGTGCTAAAGTAAATTTGATTGGAGTGTTCGATTCTGTCAAAAGTGCAGAATTGGTAGCTATCCGTTTTGCCACGAATTTTTGCTTGCAAAATGGGTTGTCCAACATTTGTGTCTTCTCATATTCTCTCCTGACAATTCAAACGGTCACAAATTAGGAAGAGGATCTAAGTTCGATTGGAAATATGTCTCAGAATTACTATCGCTTCTGGAATATCCGAATTTCATATCTTTATAGCATATGGCAAGATTTGCTAATCGAGTCATACATCACCTAGCTCAAGAAGTGATTAGTCCAGATTCTGGTTTCGAATGGTTATTTTGTATTTCATTAAAAAAAATCATCAAATGTAAGATAACACTGATAAAGTTGATTCGTTATGGATGAATTATTAGAAATTTTGTTAATCTTTTAAATTTTTCAGTAATTTATTTTGGACCAACCGTTTATAATTTTTAAAACTTTAGTTATACTAGATTAAGATTATTTTACAAATTAACGTTTCTTAGATGTCAAATAAATACTAATTTTTGTGAGTAAAAGTGAAAACACTATTTTTTTATTTTAATTTTTCCGTCCCCCAAAACAAGGATGAAAGAAAGGAGGTAAGTCGACAAAAAGGAGGAAAAGTGGGAGGGAGAAGTGGAATCACAGCAATATCGTTTTCAGAGACATCGACCATTCTATGTTCACAAATTGGTTGGCTATTGTGTGTGTCCATTTGTGTAATATTGAGAATAGTACAATTATGTTTAGGTCATTGAAAAAAATACACACACTAGACAAATTTTATTATTAGATTAATTATCTATATTAATGTGCTGATATACGCTTGACATACTTGTACAATATTTTTACAAGAGTAGGTCTCTTATGAGATGGTCTCACGAATCTTTATCTGTGAAACGGATCGATCCTACCAGTATTCACAATAAAAAATAATATTTTCATGAATGACTCAAATAAGAGATCTGTCTCACAAAATACGATCCGTGAAACCGTCTCACGTAAATTTTTGCTTTTTTATAATTTATTTTGTTTGTATTTAAATGGGCATCAAAATATAATTATAAAAAATAAGAAAAGACTGCACTGGATTTAAAAAATAAATAAGAAAAAAAAAGAAAAAAATCTAAATAAAGATTTGAACTTACAACTTGATGTTTAGGAAACAAAAACTCTATCCGCTAAGCTACATGTGACTTACATTAAAGTTTTAATATTTTATTAATATATAAATTATTAAAACAGACCACAACATCAAAAATTAGTTGGTTTAAGGATCTCAAACTTAATAATATAGTATAAAAATATAAATATAGATACTTAAACTATTTATCCATGTCACTATAATCTTCCCACTATCCCATCACACGGTTGGTGCCTAACTGCATACAACCAAATATTTTCCTGATCTAGAGCATCATTCAAACACAACACCAAATACAAAACAATGCAATAACATGATCATTTGGTGCATCAAAAAAAATTTAATAATGATGATGATCATTTGCTGTAACGATGGAATCCTTGTTACATATTATGGTATTGCCATCCATCATGACACCCAACTTCACAGCCTCCAAAACAAACAGTCAGCCATGGTCGCTTTCTGCGTATCACATCAAAATCATCACTCCTATTCGCCAAAGAAGTACGGCCCACTCCAAGCCATCTCAGACCGCGGAATAAAGGTTTCTTCTCCAAGAACTCCACTATTCCAGCAGTTAGTCTGATACAGTGACAAACATCCAGTCTTTGAAGCATATTAGGCCCATCACACCTCCTGGAAGCCAATAATTTAAAAGACGCATCAGTCACATGAAAACAATACCTCATGCATAGCTCGGTAAGTGATTCTGCACTTGAAACTATTGCTTGAATGCCTCGATCTGATATTCCTGGCATGTGCCCAACATCAAGTAACGATAAAGTTTTGTTGATTCTGTTCCCTTCTTTGAGTAAAAAGACTACTCCTCGATCACTTACTCTCGTGCACCCTCTTAGCCGTAAACTTACTATAGGTAAATCCCCTTCACCTAAAATGCTAAGACCGTGATCAGTGATATCAGCTCCTCCAAGATTAAGTGAGGTTAACGTACTGAGGAAGGATATGTAGTCAAGGCAGGGGTCTGCTATGCTCCGACAACCATTTGTGTCGAGCACTTCCAAGGTACTAGATGACAAGAGTTCCGCTACAGCTTCGCTGGTTATAACGTTACATGAAAACAATTTCAACTCAACAAGAGGGCCATTAATTTCATGAAACGCCAAGTCTGATAAGAGAGGTGCATTTCGAACTTCGAACTTCTTCAGGTTCTTGCACGAGTGCAAAAGTGATGAAAACCCGGCATCTGTAACGGTAGAAAACCCACCGAGCCTTACAGATTCTAGGCTTCCACAACTCTCAGAAAGAAGCAATATGCCCAAATCATTAATCCTTCTAAAAGGTACAACTTTACTTCTAATAATTGAGAGAGAAGTGAGATAATCACAAGAGCATAGAAACTGCAGCCCTCTGTTAGTTAAGTCATAGGGTAGAATTGGTTCTACACATGGTCGGTCTTCAAGGTCCAACTCAATCAACAGTGGAAGTGAACTGGTGATTGAGGCAACAAGTCTATCAGATATAACATCCAAGACAAGTGCTAAGCGTTGCAATTTAAAGTCGGGGACACTACGATTGACCAAGTTTCTCGGAATCTTTTTTTCATCTCTGATTTCCTCTATAAACTGAAAAGCATCTTGCTCACTCACAGGCTCCAACTTCAGATATTTTAGAGTTTGGGGGAGGAAAGGATTGATGAAACCTAAATCATCCGCATCAACTATTGTTCGACGGACTTTTATGGAAAGATGCTGCAATTACAGACTTACTAAGTTAATCCCAAACTCGGGTTGAAATCAAAGCATAAGACTATGAGAAGATTTTACCTCCAAAGAGAGAAATTTTTTCAGAATCTCTGCGAGATTTTTCCCAAAGATTTCAGGTGAGATGCCCTCAGCCAGTTCCAAGACAAGAACCCTTATACACAGAGCAAAAACCACAAACAAGAGGCCAGTATTAAATGCTACATATGCTTCACACTTCTTTGACAGGTCTTTCCAATCCTCATGTTTGTTGCATATTACCGTTCAAAATTAAACTATTAAGATCTATTCTGAAACTGTCATACATGGTAAGTTTTAACGTAATAGTGCCTGCTCAACAAACCCCGACCTTAGAATGAAAAACAAAATGACCAAGATTTAAATTCTTACTCGTAGGAGTCGGGTTTAACATATATAATTTCATGTACAAAGAATGGCACTCATCTGTTGAAAAATCAGCATACACATATCTTTAATTTAAAGAAGTTGGTTCAGCATTAACATGTAGAAGCATCAATGGCTGAAGTGAAGAAACTGAAAGAACTTGACGAGTACACCAAAATGATGATATCGACGGACTCTAGTTATCAGTCAATAAGTTGAACAAGATGGAAATCCTAACTTACCCTTGCCGAAACCTATCACAACTCAAATCCAAGATATATATTTTTTTAATTGACCATGCAATGGTGTCAAATAAGCCAGTCTTCATGTCCCATAACACCTATTATAGTTGAAAGCTAAATTTTCAAAGAACAATGCCCGTACTTAAAGCATCAAAACTCATGATTATTTCAATAATCATAACAAATAATGATAAAGATTCAAGCACAATAAAGGTCTTACCTTAAATCAGGACACCTTCCTCCAATAGAAGAAATAACATCAAAAGATAGAGCCGCACAATTGAGAAGATTCAAGTCTTACCTTAAATCAGGACACCTTCCTCCAATAGAAAAAATAACATCAAAAGATAGAGACGCACATTTGAGAAGATTCAATTCTTGAATGTTCTGTCCAAGAATGTTGATGACAGAGGAATCATCCAACCGAAGACAATCAATAGTCAAACTTGTCATCCCTCTTAATCTGGAAACGATTTGACCAAGAATATATCCGCTGGATGAAAAAGCCTATCACCAAAACAACTACAAGTGAGAACACACCTTTCAATCCCACCGAGATATAGCAAACAAAACACTTCAACCTTGCATCTAAGATCATCAAAACCAGTTCTGAACAACATTTAAAACTGGAAGAAGCTGATCACCAAATGAAACTAAAAATAAATCCAATACAGAAGAGGAAAATTAGGAACAAACCACCGATTCAATGAAGACTTACGGAAAGATCAAGATAAGAGATAGCAGAAAGAGCTTGAGAGACCATCGAACTGAGTGTCCGGCACACGCAAGCCAGAGAGCAAAGCGACTCCAGCTTCAATTTCGGGAAAATCTCATCAAGAATTAAGGTCTCTGGCAGCGGAATACCTTCTCGCAGCGGCTCACTGCCGCCGTATTCAGGATCCACTGCGGCGGTTTCAGCCCCCCGGGGTCTCTTGCCGTGGTGGTTCATGTTGCGAAACGAGAAAGCGGAAGCGAAAGTTGGAACGTAATTATTGGGCTAACGTAATTGTAATGGATATAGTAATAGGCCTAAGCCCATTACTTGTAACGAAGAAGCCCGTTTGAGTAAAACCTTGACTGGGCCCGCTATGTAAATTCATAAAAAGAAAAATACATTCCTCTTCCCCGTTACTTGAGCTTCGTTCGGACCACTAATTATAGCGCAAATTATTCCGAAATCGACGGCTACAAAGGCGAATTATTGTTATTAATTAATAATCTATACATGTTTTTCAACTTTTAAATTTATTATTATTACAATATGAAAGTTAGCAATCTTTTTCCTGAGCCGTCTCCTTCAAAAAATTTGATTTCTCCTCTAAGAATGCTTTTCAGGGTCAAAAATTGCATGCCTTGTCCCTTAATAATCAGTCGATGATTATAGATAGATAGATAGATAGATAGATAGAATATACTAAGTTATAACCCTTATTGAGATGACTAAATTATACCAAAATCAAATTATTATTATATGTTAGATATATTCGTATATATTGAAAAAGTGTGTATGAAAAGTTGCATTTGTATTGAAACTATACAATTTCAAAAGTAATTGTTTACACCTTTTTTCTGAAAGATCATATATGAAAAATTGCAATATTTAATTTATCAATTATTGAAGTCTATAAAATGGGTCAACTTGAGTTAGATTTGTTGCAGAAAATCTTTCTACATGGACTGAATATTGTTGCAAGAAACTTTCTTACGTATCTTGTGTCTAGAAAATTCAAAGTGCGTTGTTTCTTCTAGTTTTTTCATCTTATCTTACAGGATATTTGCTCTGATTTATTTGCAAAAAACAGAGAGCAAATAAAGCCTAAAGAAAAGTTTAGATCCTACACGATTTGAAGCCAACTCCGTACCGTAGAATTCTCCGCTATTTCTTTTTATTTGTTTTACCCAGCAATCTTTAGCCTTTTTTCGTTTGAAATAATGGCAAGTTCAATCAAGGATTTGACTACAAATATCGTGAAGTTGGAACGTTTTAATGGTGGGCAATTCATACGATGGCATAAACGAGTTCACTTCCTGTTGATGGCTTTAAAGATAGCATATGTTCTCAGTACTCCCAAACCTACAGACGCTGATGGAGAATCAATTGAAGAAATCAGGAACCGTCAAAACTGGGAGAATGATGATGAAATATGCAGGGGACATAATGTAACGTCCAAAAACCAACCTACGTAAACCACATGCATGCAAACGATTTAAATTGCTTACTTGCTTTGTTTAATTGATTTTAAATGCTTACATGATTCATATTATATGAGTAAAGGTCTGATTGAATGATTAGATGACATGTGTTGGAACATTTCTTGTTCGAAATCTTGTTTTTGATGTTAACAAAACTTGTTATTATGTTTCTAATGATTTACCGATTGTGCAGATGTTGTCACTGATTGAACTGATCAGTTACCGATCCTAAACTGAAGCTATCGAAGACGTAAACTGAAAAGTGCCAACTGATTGATCGAACTTAACCAATACAACTGAAGTATCAAGAGCAGTTCAACAGATTGTTCAGTTGATAAGTGGTTCAGAAGAAGACCTTCAAAAGCCCGGCCAGCTGATGAAGTGTTCAACTGATGAAGAGCCCAACGGACCAGTTCAACTGAATCAGTGAAATCAGTTCGGCTGACGAGTCAACTGATTTCACCTCACCAATTCAAGACCAGTTCAGAACATCAGTTAGGAATAAACCAGTTTGCAGATACGACAAGCTTAATCCAGCTGTGCACAAAGGTACAAAAGCTATTGTACGATCATAGTACAATAAGAGACGTTGCAGCAACACTTAAAGCCAAATGTTCCAAATATCTATTTGGGGGAAAAAATTCAAACTGCAACGGATTCATTCAATGAATCTCACTGTACGTTCAGCCAAACGCCTATAAATAGAAGCCGACGTTCAGTGAAAACAATGATGAGAGTTGATGGAAAATACAAAGAGGGCACGCTTATTGCATATCAGCTTTGAAGAAGCAATCAGCCCAGTTTCTGAGGGAACACTTCAACGTGTTATCAGCTTAGATTAGAAGCATATTTTCCTCAGTGTGTGATAACATTTTCGGGTAGTTCACAGAGATCAGTTCTCACACACGCACACACCACCACTCAAATTCTGTCTTGCACAATGACGTAAAACATGTGTATGTAGTCTTTCTCACATAGACATTAAAGAAGTGTTGACTGAAAGGTGCTGCATTCAGTCTAGTCTAGGAGTTCAGTTAAGGCGGTGGGTAAGTCCTAAGCTGGGTGGGTTTATACAAGTATTTGTATCGATCAAAGTCTTCTAGTGAATTCTACCCGAGGTGGTAGAAGGGGTGACGTAGGAGCAGTTGAAGTCTCCGAATATCCATAAACATATCTTGTGTTATTTCTGTTTAACTGCTTGTTTTTGTTCTTAACTGATTTGATCAGTTCAGCTGATATCAGTTCAGTTCTGTCCATAACTGAACTGATATAAGCCAGAATTGATCTCTAGCCATTTCCAGTCATTCAGTTACACAATATATAAAAATATATCAGTGTTTCTTAACGAATGATTATTTCGAGTGTTTTCCGCTTGGTTTAATATCAAACTCGATCTAATTCATCGGTATATATTTTCTTAAAACACGAGCTATTGCAGCTCATCAA
Source organism: Primulina tabacum (assembly GCF_025594145.1). Classification (NCBI taxonomy): domain Eukaryota; kingdom Viridiplantae; phylum Streptophyta; class Magnoliopsida; order Lamiales; family Gesneriaceae; genus Primulina; species Primulina tabacum. The sequence goes on from NC_134551.1 coordinate 42,989,985, forward strand.
CGTTTTTAGAGGATTTTCCCGATCCCAACAACATGATTTCATGAGAATTGAAGATATTATCCGAATATTCGATAATAGGCTGGGGAAAGGAGACCAAGAACGACCAAGATAAAATAAATATTTTCAAGGCTTATTTATATGATTAAATTTTTCTAAAAAATGGTAGCTTTCAAATTATTTTACGAGACGAGCTTGATTTTATCCGGGAAGTCGGTTTGGGCAAACAAAAGACTTTTAAAAGTTCAAAAATATTATTTTTAAAAATTAATTTTTAAAAACTTTTATTTTTCAATTAAATTGATGTTATTGGGCCTATTTTACCTAAGATTAGTAGGCCCAATTGCTCTTAAAAACAAAGGCTCAAAACCTAAGTCAATTAACATGAAAATTTTAAATATATAAAATAGAATCATAGGGTTTTTCTAAGCACATTCAGCCGAAAATTCACACACACCACACACACAAAAATTCAAAACCTTGAGGAGGAGAAAACAAGATTCCTTGTCGCCCGTTCGTCATTCTTCGTGCCCCACGCCAACTACGTATATTCGAGCGTTCTAAAATGCAAAAGCACGTTTCTAAATTCCTTTGACGCATCATTCAAACCATATTATACTTGTTTTAATTATTTTTGCATGAAAAATATTGAAGCATGAACCATTATCGATAGGACAAATATTTTCAAAGTTTTGATGATTTTACGCTTGTTTGAAAACGTTATGAATTCCAAGGATACGCTGCCAATAGGATGTATTTAAAGGCTAGGAAAAGAGTCATTAAGGGACAACATGAAGTCTGGAATCAATTTGGCTAAGGATGAAAGGACCTAGGATTTGATAGGGTTTATTGGGCTCGCATGACTTCAAGGCCACGGCTAGGAGGATGATGCACCAAGGCTCAGCCAGAGCTGGTCGGGGGCTCGGTGTGGGACGTGACTAAGAGTTATGAAGAGTCCTAGCATGGTTAGGACTCAAGAACAGTCGGTAGGGAGGAGTCCTTCATCGCAAGGACTCTTCCCATGCGTGCGACTTCAGAGGGAACGGTCCGTGGCTTGGTTTAGGTGGTCTAGGCTGGTCCATTAGGGTCTAGGGAGGATGGCCTGGGGTCAAGGCTCGGGTTGGGGTGGATTGGTCTATGATGGCTCGATGATAGTAGAAGAGAACTCGCACAGCTAGGGAGTTGATCGCGCACGCGCTCTTGTGTGGGCTGGGGTTGGGTGTGCGGGTCCTGGAAGGTCAAGGCCTGGTCTGGGCCAAGGTGGCTCTACCATGGTTCGATGGATTTGGGTTGTGGCTCGATGGGGAAGAGCTAGGGTTTGAATTTTTGAGTTTAATGGGAAAGGGTTTGAATCATGGCCCATGGGGGTCGGTTTATTGTTCATGAGAGTCGTTTAGGTATGAAAATTTTATGTTTAAAGTTTGGAAAGAAAATATTTAAGTTTGAATTAATTCGAGAATTAAATGCTTCACGAATTAGTAATTAACGTATTAAATCGAAATCCTCGAGTTTACGTTAAAGAAAATTATTAGAAGTCAAATTTAAGCTTAAATAATTATTTGAGATATTCTCGAGTCAATAAAATGAGAAAGGTCAAAATCGAGAAATTTTAAGTCCAGGAGCAAAACGGTCATTTTACACCTGGATAGTACGAAAAGGGTTGACAGTGTCCCGCAGGGTCATAACGCATGATAAATGATATTTAAAATGTTTATGATGAAAATATGAGATTTTATGATTTATGGTAAAGCTGTGAAATTTTTACTGTTAAATATTATTTTTCAAATGTGGAAATGACACGATTTTTATGATTAAAAAGAAAAGAAAAATATTTTGAAAGATGTGAATTGACTGTGACATAAAGGATATGATATATGAATTTTGGGAATATCGTGAGGGAGAAGGCCCCAGAGGGAATCAATTTACGGGAAAAGGCCTCAGAAGGAGCCCAATGATCGTAGCCGGTGCATAGTGCCCATCCTCATGCGCAATGGTGAGCTAAGACCGATCAGTCGACCAGAGGATAAAGCTAGTCACTTTCAAGGATCAAACTTCACCCAAAATGATAAACGATTGAAAGCTTTACGATTTGACGATTTATGAATGTATTTATGCTTACAAGTTTATTTTAAATAAAAGTATGCTTTTAATGCATGTGCCTGTATATGTATTATTTGCTACTCATGTTTAGGACGTGTTGAGTCATTAGACTCACTAGGTTTGAATGCTGTTGGTGATGATGATATTGAGGGAGGCGCTGATACTTGAGTGGATCGAGTCCGGCAGTAAACTCTCAAGGGACTTTATTTTCTGTATTAGCTTGATAGCCAAAGTTTTAAAGAATTTTTTTTAATGAGTTAATTAGAGATTTTCATGTTTTATTTTGAAGATAGTTTGATTATATTAAAGGCTGAAGTTGAATAATAGACGATTTATGGATTTTTATGCACTTAAGATTTTAAATGTTAAATTACTTTGATTTATGAAAATGTTAAGTTATTTTAAATGGTGAATTTCGAAAGTATGTATAAAAAAAAATTAGTAGGATTTTAAAGTTTAAAAATTAGAGGACGTTTCACATATACTCAACGCCATGTGTGACAGTTTATTTGACATCTATCATCTATACCCACCGCTAAAGAGTTATGGGACAAAGTAGAGGCAAGATACATGCAAGAGGACTCTTCAAGTAAGAAATTTCTTGTCTCTATTTTCTGAACTTTAAAATGATTATTCAAGGCCTGTCATGGAACAATTTTCAGAAGTAGAGAAAATTCTTAATAGATTTAACCAACACAAATTACACATGGATGAAACCATAGTTGTTAGTTCTATCACAGATAAACTTCCTCCATCTTGGAAAGATTTTAAAAAGGATCTCAAACATAAAAAGGAAGATATTTCTCTTGAGGCCCTTGCTAACTCTCTTCGAATAGAAGAAGAATTTTGTGTGCAAGAGAAAAACAATTCTCAGGTTATGCAAGAGTCGAAATACAAAGATGCATCAAGCAAGGTGCATGTGGTGGAATCTGGACAAACCAGTAAGTTCAACAAAGGAAAGAGGGCAAATCAGTCTAAAGATGATCAACTCGAAAAACAGAGGAGAAAAGGCAAGTGTTATCACTGCAACAAAGAAAGACACTACAAGTTTGAGTGTCGCCTTTTGAAAAAGTAAACTAACAAGGGTAAAGCACCAAAAGAAGTTACACAGAGCATGGTAGCCATGATTTCTGAATTGAACATGGTGGAGGAAGACTTTTCTTGGTGGGTTGATACCAGAGCTACCAAACATGTGTGTAAAAACAAGAAATTCTTCAAGAACTTAAAGGTCATGAATGATCCCAATGCAGTGGTATATATGGGAAATGCATCTACTTCTTTTATCTTAGGTACAGGAGAAGTAGATTTAAAATTTACTTCTGGACATGTTGTAACTTTGACTAATAAATTTTATACCAGAAGTAAGAAAGAGTCTTGTTAGTGGTAGTATGCTTAACAAGTTTGTTTGAAACTTGTATTTGAAGCTGATAAGTTTGTCATTAGCAAGAGAGGAATGTTTGTTGGAAAGGATTACTTTTGTAATGACATGTTCAAATTAAATGTCATGCCAATAAACAAGAATAAAGATATTTCTTCTTTTGTGTACTTGATTGAGTCACCTTTTACATTATGGCATAATAGATTAGGGCATGTGAATTATAAAAGAATTGATCAAATGATAAAACTTGATTTGTTGCCATGCATTAAACAAGATGCATGAAAATGTAAGACTTGGAAGCTCACAAAAATAACTAAACAGCCATTTCCTAAAATAAATAGAAAAACTTCAAAATTAGAACTGATATACTGTGATATTTGTGATTTACATGGTACACCAACTTTTGGAGGCAAAAAATACTTTGCTATTTTTATTGACGCCTATCGTAGATTTTGATATGTATATTTATTACATACTAATGATGAAGTAATGGAAAATTTTAAAATATTTAAGGTTGAAGTTGAGTTATTTTTTGAATCTAGAATAAAATGTCTTAGAACATATAGAGGAGGTGAGTACTATCAAAACAATTTCTTTGAAACTAGTGGTATTAAACATGAAGTAACTGCTCAGTATACGTCACAACAAAATGGTGTAGCTAAAAGGAAAAATAGAGCGTTAATCGAAATGGTTAATGTCATGTTGTCAAAATCAAAATTAAGTCAAGGATATTGGGGAGAAACAGTTTTAACTTCTTGTTATATACTAAATAGAGTTCCTACTAAGAGAAATTTTGTCACCCCATATGAGTTTTGGTTCAATAAAAAACCGAACATCAAATATTTGAGAGTTTGGGGCTGTAGAGATGTAGTGAAGGTTCCTGAACTAAAGAAAATAAACTTTTCAATCATTGGCTTGGGTTCTTCATCTAAGACAGATATGTAAGCTACTGAGGTGATGTTTCTACCGTGAGTTCACTACTAGTTTTTCTTCAATTATGACCATTTTGGCATTCGACTTGGAATTTAAAGCGATGTTTCATAAACTAACAATTTATTTACATATATTGCATCATATTGTGTATTTCTCAATTTATTAGTCATATTGTTCTGCATATTTGATTTTCTAGATTGTTATTGGTTCATGAATAGTTATCGATTGGCTATTGACTGAACGACTGAATGCATGAATGATTTAATGACTAGAGCCCAGGACAACGGTCTAGGTATGTTGTCTTTCATTTGATATCGTACTGATATTATTTGAGTTATATTTTACAAATTCAATCAACTATTATACATGTTTCTACTACTGTAAGTTAAAAGAAATAATAATATAACAAATTAGAGAATTAGAATAGGACATGAATACACCATGAAGTGTAATTAGATATAGTTTGAATGGAGAGTTATCAACCTTTGAAATATTTTAAATGTTGGTCATTATTATTAATTTGCATTGTATATTTTTATTGAAACCTTGCATTTTAATTGTTTAAGATTTTAAACCTTCATTATATTTATTTTAATGCATTAACAAATTAATTTAGTTTAGCATCTTGCTTAGAACTTTTGCATGGCATACATGACCTCAATTTAAATGTTTAAATGCTATGTTTAATTTCTTGAATATATTAGTTCATCCCCAATTGTTTACCCATTTTACTTAAACTTTAATTAAATATTGAACCTAATACAATTTATTTACTAATTTGACTCCCATTAATTTAATAAATCCTAAAACATTCTTTTTCTTCAAATTAAATTATTTCTTGACTTAAATTAAATTTAGGAATATTTGTCTTATTATTAATCTTATCTCAAATCTCCAAACTCCGGTCCGGCCTCGCGTATTTATCCTGAAAAGATAATACTAAACATCTACCTTTAAAATAAATAATCATGATTTAAAACTTCATATTTAATTTAAATAATAGAAATTATGCATGGCTTATACGTAATCTGATTTTCGGGTTCTACATTGTCATTGATCTTTTCAAGGACTTGAAATGGTTCATCACCCCTAGGTAATAGCTTTGAACGTCTCTTCTCGGGGAACCTTTCCTTCCGCAAGTGTAGCCACACCCAATCACCCTTTTCAAACACCACCTTTTTCTTCCCCTTGTTGGCTTGCTTGGTGTATTGCTCATTCTTCTTTTCTATGTTGGCCTTGACCTTCTCATGCAGACCCCTAACAAATTCGGTCTTCTTCTTGCCATCCATGTTTAACATTTCACTCACAGGTAAAGACATCAAATCCAACGGAGTCAAAGGATTAAAACCATACACGATTTCAAACGGCGAATAATTGGTAGTAGAATGCACGCAACGATTATAAGCAAACTCAACAAATGGCAAACAATCCTCCCAATTCTTTAAGTTCTTTTTAAGTATTGCACGCAAAAGTGTTCCTAAAGTTCTATTAACAACCTCAGTTTATCCATCCATTTGAGGATGACAAGTAGTAGAGAACAACAATTTTGTGCCAAGTTTAGCCCATAAAGTTTTCCAGAAATAACTCAGAAACTTAGCATCACGATCAGAAACAATAGTCCTAGGCATGCCATGCAACCTAACAACTTCTCTAAAGAACATATCCGCAATGTTAGATGCATCATCAGTTTTGTGACAAGCAATAAAATGTGCTATCTTAGAAAATCTATCAACAACAACAAATATCGCATCACTCCCCTTCTTAGTCCTAGGCAACCCCAAAACAAAGTCCATAGATATGTCAATCCAAGGTTCACTAGGGACAGGAAGTGGTGTATACAATCCATGTGGTTGCGTCCTAAACTTAGCTTGTCTACAAGTTATGCACTTATCGCATACACGCTCAACATCACGTTTCATATGTGGCCAATAAAAATGTTCATGCAATGCACTTAAAGTTTTAGCCACACCAAAATGCCCCATCAAACCACCTCCATGTGCTTCCCTAACAAGTAATTCACGAATGGATGATTTAGGAATGCACAACCTATCTTCTCTAAACAAGAAACCGTTATGCAAATAGAATTTCTCATGTGGACCATGCATACAAGTTTCAAACACACTCTTAAAATCATCATCTAGCACATACAACTCTTTCACATGCTCAAACCCCAAAATTTTAGATTCCAAGGTAGAGATCAGTACGTACCTCCGTGATAGTGCGTCGGCCACTACATTTTCCTTACTTTTTTTGTACTTGATTATGTAGGGGAATGTCTCTATGAATGCCACTCACTTGGCATGCCGCTTTTTCAGCTTTTGTTGTTCCTTAAGGTGCTTTAGAGACTCATGATCCGTATGAATCACAAACTCCTTAGGCCTCAAGTAGTGCTGCCACGTCTCTAGAGTCCTCACAAAGGCGTAGAACTCCTTATCATACGTTGGATAATTCAGCGCTGCTCCATTGAACTTCTCACTAAAGTACGCCACCAGCCGCCCTCCTTGCATCAACACTCCACCAATACCTGTACCTGAAGCATCACATTCAATTCCAAAAGTATTAGCAAAATCAGGTAAAGCAAGTAAAGGAGCATTAATTAATTTTTGCTTGATAATATTAAAGGACTTCTCTTGCTCCTCGCCCCAATGGAATGGAACGTTCTTCTTGATTACCGCCGTCATCGGTGCTGCCAGTATGCTAAAATCCTTAACAAACCTCCTATAGAAGCTTGCAAGTCCATGAAAACTTCTGACTTGACCAACAGTGGTAGGCGTTGGCCAATCTCGAATAGCACTTACCTTGTCTTCATCCACATGTATTCCCTGCGAGCTTACCACAAAACCAAGGAAGACAAGTTTGCTTGTACAAAAATCACATTTCTTTAAGTTAGCATATAAAATTTCAGCCCTTATTGTGATTAGCACAAGTCTCAAGTGATTAACAACATGTTCATCCAAGTTTTTGTTATACACTAGGATATCATCAAAGTAAACCACAACAAATTTCCCTATGTATGCACGCAAAACATGGTTCATTAACCTCATAAAGGTGCTAGGAGCGTTAGTTAAGCCAAAAAGCATGACCATCCATTCATATAACCCGTATTTGGTTTTAAAAGCAATTTTCCACTCATCACCTTCTCTCATTCTAATTTGGTGATAGCCACTACTCTTCAAGTCAATTTTACTAAAAATACATGCACCATGCAAGTCATCTAACATATCATCTAGTCTAGGTATGGGATGCCTATATTTAATGGTTATGTTATTAATTGCTCTTCAATCTACACACATACGCCATAAGCCATCTTTCTTAGGAACTAGTAAAACAGGTACAGCACAAGGAGACATGGACTCACTCATAAAACCCCTATTTAACAACTCACTTACCTGTCGTTGAAGCTGCTTAGTCTCCTCCGGATTGCTCCTATAGGCTGGACAATTTGGCAATGCACTCCCAGGCACGAAATCGATTTGGTGTTCGATTCCCCTCAATGATGGCAAGCCTTGAGGCAACTCCTCCAGGAATATATCTTCAAATTCCTGCAAAAGTGAAACAACAATGCTCGGAAGGGACCCGGCTATATCACTTGTGTTAAGGAGGATCTCCTTATAAACAATTAACACAAGTGGTTCATGTGTGTGCATCAATTGCTTCAACTCACTTTTTTGGGCCATATAAGTTTTCTTTTTGGCCTCTTTCCCCTCATTTTCTTTTCCCTCATTTTATTTCCTCTCTTTTTTCTTTTGTATGGCCGTCTCACTCTTTTGATCACTCTTTTTTACAGCCATTTCACTTTTATTTTCAAAGATCATCTCACTTTTTAGTTCACTCTTTTTTCGGCCCCATCTCTCTTTTTTTTCAATTGGTCCTCCAACACTTGCTTTGGGGACAAAGGAAGTAATATAATGGATTCCTTCTTCAATACAAATGAGTACTTATTCTTGAACCCATCATGTGTCACCCGCCTATCATATTGCCACGATCTACCCAACAAGATATGACAAGCATGCATGGGCACCACATCACACAAGACCTCATCCACATACTTCCCAATAGAAAAGGAAACCAAAACTTGTTTGTTTACTCACAATCATTCAACCATTGAAGCCTATATGGTTGATGATGTTTTAACGTAGGTAAACCCAACTTTTCTACCATCTCACTACTAGCCACATTGGTGCAACTCTCCCCATCTATGATTATATTGCAAACCTTTTGATTTACAAAACAACTAGTGTGGAACAAGTTCTCCCTTTGGTTAGTATCACCCTCCTTGACTTGGGCACTCATGATACGCCTAGTCACTAGTGCTTCACCTACAACTGCCCCATATCCCTCATCAGGATCCTCTAACGCAGGCATCTCATCATCATCACCCTCGTCATCACCCTCAATTTGAGACTCATACTCACCATAGTCATTCAAAATCATCACCCTCTTATTAGGACATTGGCTAGCAATATGACCCAACCCTTGACACCTAAAACATTTAGTATCTCTAGAACGATTAAGATGAGTTTTAGATTTACCTTGCACTTCTTGTTTAGGCGTCTCCTGCTTAGTCTCAATCTTGGGTTTGGCCACCAATTTGCTTTCATCACGTTTTGCCCCATTTGGTCGCCAAGAAGTTGACGAACTCCTAGTTTGATTGGTGCAGCCAACTCCTCGCCTCTTGAGTTGTTGCTCCACTTTTATGGCCATTTGCACCATCTCGTCTAGATCCAAGTAGTGCCTAAGCTCCATTTGATCTTGAATCTCCCTGTTCAAACCACAAAGAAAACTTGCCATTGTCGCCTCACTATCCTCCTCTATGTTTGCTCTAATCATGACTACTTCCATCTCCTTATAGTAGTCCTCAACACTCTTTACTCCTTGCCTCAAAGTTTGGATCCTCTTAAACATCTCCCTATAGTAGTGATTGGGCACAAACCTCTTCCTCGTGACCCTCTTCATCTCATCCCAAGTTTTAATGGGTCTCTCATTATACCTCCTCCTAGTGGTCACTAATTGATCCCACCAAATGAGAGCATAGTCTAGGAATTCAACCACCGCCAACCTCACCTTCTTTTGTTCGGAGTAGTGGTGATATTCAAACACGAACTCTATCCCTCTTTTCCCATTCTAAGTATGCCTCCGGGTCAGATTTCCCATGGAACGAAGGAATTTTCATCTTAATACTACCCATGTTACCATCTTCCCTATTCCCTTCATATCTACCCCGTACAGCTTTTCTTTTTCCTCTACCAAATCCTCTACATCTTCCATTCCTACCCCAATTCTCAGTTTTGGCTCTCCTCGTCTCCTCCCAAATCATATTCTTCCTCTTCTTCTCCTCTACCCAAATCTTTAGACTTAGTTTTACCTCCACTAGTACTAACTTCAAGCCTACTCATCCTCTCATGTAATGGTTCCAACTCAACCCTCATCATTCGACTGAAATGCCCAAACGACGCCTCCATTTGAGTCTTAGACAACCCTTGGTTCGTACTGTCTCCTACTTCCCTTTCCATTTTACTTTCAGATTTGTACCTGCAAGAAAACGTTAGTAGAAAACAAGAGATATTCCTCACCCAAATTCTCACGATAACTCCAAATAAATTCGTTCATCACTCCTCTCTATTTTTTTTTTTTGCTCACAACAAATACTCACCGTTCACTCCAAAGAAATTCACTCGCACTCAAATATTTTCACTCAAATTCGAGAGTTCTCTCAAGGTGCTCAAGCTTCATATTTGAATATATCAAACAATCAAGTTTAACTTGTGAACAATTGTGATCGACTCACTTAGACTGCGTAGACAAGCAATTTGAATATATAAAAAAAATTATTGTGAGAGGCTATTGAATATGACTCTCTGAAGCAAATAGAACAAGATACCAAAAAAAAATAATGGTGAATTTTCGGAATTTTTTTACTTTTTTTTGGCTGAGTACTACTCGAAAATTCCAAAAAAAAGACACCAAAATTCGAGAATCACAGATTCACGAAAAAGACGAAGAACGATAGAACAGAAAGCAGATCTGAAAACAAACGAAGAAATATCACAGATCTAAAAATTTAAGACAAGATACTTACTTGAATTCAATGAATCAAAGCTCTGATACCAAATGATATGAATCCACGTACGAATAAAAAGCAAACACGATTAAATATGAATCGCACCCTCAATTTAATAACGAACAAGGAATTCGTGTTGTCCCGATCTTTTGATTCAAGTATGGGTTTGTGATATTCACCTCTAAGTGATAAAACTTAGCAACAAATATTCACGATTAAAAACAATTGAGAAATAGACGAACCTTCAAAGAACTTGTCCTTGACAATCCATATGATATCAATCGACAAACGCCACAAAAATAAATCTTGATAAGTTTGATTTTTTATGAACACAAAGCGAAGCTTTGACAAAGTTTGAGAGAAAATCTCAAAAGTTTGATAAACTATCAATAATAATCTGAATTCTGTTCCAATTTTCGTTCATATCCCTTCACATATCAAAAAGGTGTCAATATCTAGTTACCAAACAAATCAAAACTCTAAAGAAGGAAAAAATTCTCGCCAAGCCGCCTAGTACACGGACCCCGTGTAGACGTCGGGAGTTGGGTCCGTGTAGGCACTATGATGGACACGGACCCCGTGTACAGGTCCGTGCCTGAGTCCGTGTACACACTGGATTTCTTCATCCTCGGTTATAATGGGCACGAACCCCGTGTACAGGTCCGTTCTGGGGTTCGTGTAGGTTCTGGATTGCAGTTTCTTTGATTATTGCTTGAACAATGTTTCTTTGGCCCCCAAATGTACTCCCATGCATCACAAGCCCTTCTTCCTTGCTCATTACTCCTTGTAGTTCCTCTTTGAACTTCTTTAGTCGTCCTCTCGTGATTGGTCCCTCCGGCAACTCTAAAGGATCCCATGCTTTCCTTGGAGCTTGACCACCCGTGTTCGCATCAAACAACTATTGGATGGTTGATAGATAATTAGAGGTGTTTTCGATCGTGAACTGTTGTGATTAAGAGCCGCAGCACAAAGGATCAAGCGCTGCAGCGCTAAGGGTCCAAGGACCAGAAAAGCACCTTGGCGCTATGAAGTGGCACCACAGTGCCTGGGTTGCGAAAGATGAGTGCGTAGGTGCTACACACTTAGCCTCGCGGCGCCACCACCTTCAACCGACGGGCGCCTTGGTCAAGCGCCGTGGTGCTAGTACCTGCAAAAACTCGACTAATGGGCTTGAGATTACGGCCTGGATGAAACATAAAAAGGAGACTATGGTTGCAAATGAAGACATCCGTTTTTGGGAGAAAGAATCGTGAGAGAACAAGAGCACACACTTGGAGACGATCTGGAGCGCAAAGACTGATCACGAAGATGAAGAACGACGAATCTAGAGACAGAGGCGCCACTTCTGATTTATAATATTTTTGCCCTTTTTATTTCTTGTGTTTGCGATGTCTAAACTTTCGAATATGCATTATTTTTGTTTAGATTATGCTATGAACTAGATTTTCCAATCTAGAGGATGACGTAGCTTTGTTTAATTCTGACTCGGTTGTTTATGTGATTGAATTCTTTTGGTTTAATTGTATTTCTTTATTTTTAATCGACTTCAGTTTACTGGCCATAAATTGTTTGTTTTCTTATTAATTCTACAACTCGGGAGAAAGACTAGAATTATATATCATTAGAGACACATCATTGAATGTTTATATCATTCGGAAGGCGTATAACTTTAGCGAGGCCTAGATAAGATCATCGTTTGCATATATCATTTAAACTTAGATTCTTATTAGGAATGTTTGAATCAAATCTTGAATGATACAATTTATTCGTCAATTGGGAAATGAGGAATAAAATAAATTAATTGTTCTTGGCCATTAAATAAATTGGAATTCATGAATATAGATTCAACTGGGAATATTTATCGTGGAAACTAAGTGAAATCACTCCTCTAGATATTTTCTCCCATTGATATTTTCTCGATTCGGTGATTAGATTAATATTTATTTACAATTAATTCATTTATAGTAAACCAACCCTTTTATTGATTATTCTGATAAAGTCGTGACTACTTTAATTACAAGCACTGATATACTTTTATATATGCACTCCTCGTGAGAACGACACTTTACTTTTATATATTAAAACTTGACAACCGTATGCTTGCGAATGGAGAATATGCAACAATATGCTTGTGTGTAGATGACATGAAAATTTTTGGCACTGATTTAGAAAAGTCATTAAAACCAAAGAATTGCTATCTAGCAAATTTGAAATGAAAGACATAGGTGAGGCGAATGTTATCCTAGAAATAACAATTGTAAGGGATTGAGAATCAATTCAACTCTCACAGTCTCATTACATAGAGAAAATTCTCAAGAGGTTCAATCATTTAGAATGAAAACCTGCCTCAACTCCTATAGATCCCAAGACCAACTACGTCAAGAACTACAGTAGTTCAGTATCTCAATTGGAGTATGCTCAAGTTGTTGGGAGTCTAATGTATGCATAACTTGCACAAGACCCGATATAGCTCATGTTTTTGGCGTGTAAAGTAGGTACACGAGCAATCCAGATAAGCAACATTGGTTGGGAATAACTAGGATACTTAGGTATCTTGAAGGCACAAAAGGCTATAGCCTACGATATTGTGGGTATCCTTCTGTTCTCGAAGGATACTCAGATGCTAGTTGGATAATTAACAAAGATGAACATTCGTCTATAAGTGGTTGGATCTTTATGTTTGGTGGAGGAGCAATTTCTTGGGGTTCTAAGAAGCAAACATGTATTACAGACTCCACCATGGCATCTGAATTCGTAGCTTTAGCATCAACCAGCGAGGAAGCCGAATGACTTCGAAATTTACTTCTCGAAATTCCAATGTGGCCCAAACCAATGGCACCAATAACTATTCATTGTGAGAGTGGCTATACACTAGCGAAAGCTTACAGCGAAGTGTATAATGGTAAATCAAGGCACATTGGATTGAGACATAGTATAGTAAGAAGCTTGATTACAGGTGGAATAATTACAATTGATTTTGTACCAGCAAAAGGAAATCTAGTAGATCCTTTGACAAAAGGGTTGAACAGAGAAATGGTGTTGCGAACATCAAAAGGGATGGGACTAAAGTCCAACCAATAAAATCACTAACAATGGAAACCTCAATTCAATGCTAGATATATCTTCTAGTCTTGAATTCAATTATTTAAATTACTTTGTTATAGTGATTTGAACACTACGAAGTCATCCCAAAATTTGAGTAGTGTTCGTAATCCTACCAGTAATTAAAGGTTGTATAATTTTCTTAACAAGTCTTGTTAAATGCCACATATGGCAGGGGCATTAAGAACTTGCCTATATAGGTGTTGGATTTAGGGCATCCACAAAGTTTCATGGACTAGACTTTGTAAACACTTACGAAAGGATAGAGATACGAGACCTAATGTATTGTTTATGACAAAGGAAAGTTTAAAATTTGTGTGTATTGGTCTGTGTGGTTATTCTTATATACAGGTGGTTCAAAGCTTGTCTACCTATTTATATTGAGTAATTATAAAGAACATTTACTAAGATAATGGTTTGATCGAAAGATACCATTGTTGATGCATGAATTCTCAAAAATATTCGGTGATTCTTTGAAGGCATTTCAATATATAGAAAATGGCAGAGGATTGTTAGATATATTTGTATATATTGAAAAAGTGTGTATGAGAAAAGTTGTATTTGTATTGAAACAATATAGTTTCAAAAGTAATTGTTTACACCTTTTCTGAAAGATCATATATGAAAAGTTGCAATGTTTAGTTTTTCAATTATTGAAGTCTATAAATGGGGTCAACTTGAGTTACATTTGCTGCGGAAAATATTTCTACAAGGATTGAATATTGTTGCAAGAAACTTTCTTACGTATCTTGTGTCTAGAAAATTTAAAATGCATTTTTTCTTCTAATTTCTTCGTCTTATCCTACTGTATATTTGCTCTAATTTATTTGCACAAAACAGAGAACAAATAAAGCCTAAAGGTAAGTGTAGATCCTACACGATTTGAAGCCGACTCTGTGCCGTAGAATTCTCCGATATTTCTTTTATTTGTTTTACCAAACATTATATTCATCACTAAAATAATATTTCACGATTATAATATTATCTCTATTTTAGAATATAAATCAAATGAATTACGACAATATTGATTACAATACAAATAATTTTTTAATAAACATAGGTTTATACAAGCATGTGACGAGTGCAATGTGGAACTATTGTATTAGTAAACTTGAGTATCATTTACTAACTGATTTGTAAATAGATATGGCAGAGCCTTATTAATTTTACAAAAATACAATTAAATTTGAGCACATCAGTACTAACTAATTTGGTATGTTAATATGATATCAAAATTTCTTTTATAGTTTTGTCCTTGCATAATATTTGTTATTTGTTATGAAATTTTGATGGTGTTGGTTTATTAGTAACTTCTACGTTAGGATCAAGCGCTGACTATGAAGCCCAACACTATAATAGTTTGATAAGGCGCATATTTTTTTCTTTATATTTGTGGCAACTCAAAGCCTCTTACTAAACGTATGTAGACATAAAGGACTACACTTATTTGGATGTCGATAGAGTGGGCTAGTAGGCTCATGAGTCTAGAGTGAGGCATGCCTCACTGCTAATTTTGTCCCATGTTCATTCGATATCACTTTTACCTTTCTCTGCCACCAAACATGTCCAAAAAAGAAACAATCTTATCTTTTAAGATATGACGTTCCTCTTTTACGACTTATCTAGCCAACTAGATCAAACAGCACAGTATCGGCATCTTATGCACAAAGCTTCTCATGAGATTAAGAATAGAAATATGTTTAGTGGAGAAAATCGAACTCATGAACTCGTGTTGATATTGTTGGAATTATAATTCGGAATTTGACAAATAAATATTTTGAAAATTGCAGAATTGATCAAATCAACTGAATTAATTCGATCTTGAATTGAAGTTTCCCGAATTGATAATTAATGCGCAAAATAATCGAAGGCAATCAAACTTATCAAAGCTAACTGAACTACGAGTTAAGACTGAGCAGTTATACAGACAACTCATCTGATCGGCTATATAGTCAACTGATAATCAGCTTAACACTTCATCAGTTAAGAGCGTAGCCAACAGCCGACAATTTGTACAAAAGCAGACTGTAACTCGTAGTGGAAGCGCATCATATCAGAATGCCACAATATACTATTCTCAGAAGAATGTTGACACATTCAAAAAAGATAAATCAACGGATATAAGTAATTTAAACACATTCTATATTACTGTTGGAAGCAAAGCCTATAAATGACAGTGAAGTTCAGCTGAGAAAGAGACTTTCGCGAATAATTACTCTGAAGTGAATTTTGAATTCAAGCTTACAAGCTCAGCTATGATATTCAGACAGAAAAACTTTACAGTAATATTCATAGCTTTCAGGTTATCATTTGAGCAAAAGTATTAGCACATTTCATTGTTGTATACGATCTGTAAAATCAGTTGTGCTAAGATAAAAAAATAAGTTGTTACTGATAAGTTATAAACATGCTAAGAGTTTCATTTTGACAGTGTTAAGACCAAATTAAAGGGGGTTATTACAGTTTCTATAATTAATCAAAGTCTTTTAGTGAATATCATATCCTTGTGATAGATGAGGTGACGTAGGAGCATTTGAAGTCTCTGAATATCCATAAAATCTTTTGTGTTTTTTATTTCAGTAATTCCTTGAGTATTCAATCTGTCAGTCAGTTTATTTCCGCACTTATACTAGTTAAGTGATTGACATTGACAACAAGATTTTTGAATTCAGTTTATCACTAAACTGATTCACCTTTTATCGAAAAATAAACAAATATATTTAAGTGTTTATTCAAACCCCCCTTTAAAAACTTCGACCCTTATAACCGATCCTAACAGATATCAAATTGTTATGATCAAGTGTTTATCACTATGTCAAAAGTTATAATTATTAGTCAATACACAACTTTATTTTCTTATACTTGTAATAGCGCAGAACCTCATATTAAAAAACAGGTGGACATGAAAATTTCACCTACTTAGGTGTCAATGGGCCATACTATTAGGCACAGGAGTCTAGGGAGAGGCGTGCCTCACTGCTGCTGTTGTCATGCATTTTTACTCCCTCAACCAGCAATGTCCCAGCAGTTAGCGTCTTACTCGTTAAGATATGATGTCCTTATTTTATGGATCATCCAACCAATCAAATCGAATGACCCAACATCATCAGCTTAATGCACGAGAGCTTCACATGAGATATTCATCGCAATACTTCTCTCATTTATGCATGTTTAACCCAATACTATTTATACTTTATCTCAATGTTAAAACTATCTTAGCAAATATATATCTAATATATAAATCATATTAAGATAAAATATTTGCTTATCTTTATTTTTACTTTTTTCATATCGGTGTGGATAGAATTGGAGCTTCTTCTATTACTGGTGATCGATATTATATCGGTGTGGATAGAATTAGAGTTCCTTCTATTACTGGTGATCGATACCGTATCGGTGTGGATAGAATCAGACATTTTTCTATTTCTGGTGATCGATACCTTATCGACGTGGATAGAACTGAAGTCTTTTCTATTACTGTTGGTCGATATAGGAATGCCAACTTCTGGAAACCGGGATCCCTAGACTAGGATTGAGTCTAGTCTAAATTGTGTAGCTACGAGTATTGTCGACAGTCTGATATTGATTATGTTTCAGATTTTGATACCTATTGCTATTATCTGTTACATGCTTTATATTTGTTTATATGATTGCATGTTTCGTTGATTTATACTGGGATTATATTCTCACCGGAATTTTCCGGTTGTTGTCTTGTTTGTATGTGTACATGACAACAGGTGGGACAGGATCAGGGTCCAGGAGATGAGGAGAGATCGTGATAGAGTGGAGACTTCGGACTTTGATGTATATAGGGTTTTGGCACTTGATAATTAGATGTTGAACCTTAGTTTTTACTGATTCGTAACGGTACATGACTTGTACTTTATTTTATACTGAGTTGTATATTAGTTTGATTTCACTACATTCCGCATTAAAAAGAAAAAAAAAATTTATGACCCTAATTATTTGATTAGTAAATTGATCCTGATGATGATTAAGAACTGATTAGCGTCCGGGTCCCCACAGTAACTCATGTGAGAAAGTCAAATTTTATGAGACAGATATTTTATTTGGGTCATCCATGAAAAATATTATTTTTTAGTTAAAAAATATTGATTTTTATTATAAATATGAGCATAATTGAACAATATCTCGAATAAAAATTCGTAAGACCATCTCAATTACAGTCTATTCTATAAGTGCGACGTCGGTATTTGAATTCTAGACCTTCATAAATGGGCCCCCAGCCAAAGTCCACCACACGAGCGGGAGTGGGCCTAGAATATTTGATTTGCACGTTTAGGTTGGGTCCATTTTAAACGTGAGACGTGTCCAAGTAAATTATGGGGTTTGGTTTTTCATTGAAAGAGACCTATTCCATATACATGTTAGAAAAAAAGATCGTGGTATACAAAATATAGATATTATATAAAATTAAAAAAAATTTAAAATGTTAAAAATAAATTTGTTATGTTATGAGTAATATGATTACTTAAAAATTTCAATTTATAAATAAAGATAAATACATATTTTATTAATATATGATAGTTATGAATGAGATACAAATTTATTAAAATACATTTTTAATGATTTTTTTATTAAATAAAAATGAATATTTTTATAATTTGAGAAAAGAGTTACTTTTAATTTATTAAAAAACATATCATTGATATCCATCAACTTTATAATATAGTAAATATAGATACTATCGTAATTGTACAAGCATTGTATGGTTATATTATATTATAATAAAATAATATTATGTTTTTTTATTAATAATATGTTTTATTTTCAAAATAATTGGTTTAGTTATGCAGTTTATATCTGAAATAATATAAATAAATTTAGAATTTTTTTATCCTAATCTATAAAAGTTAGTTGAGAACCAATTTGATAAAAACAAAAATTTATGTGAGACGGTCTCACGAGTCGTATTTTGTGAGACTGATATTTTATTTGGGTCATCCATGAAAAAGTATTACTTTTTATGCTAAGAGTATTACTTTTTTATTGTGAATATCGATACGGTTGACCCATCTTACAGATAAAGATTCGTGAGATCGTCTCAAAATAACTACTTTTTGATAAATATACTTACTAATAAATACACCTAATGAAAATGTACATACATAAAAATGTCATTTTTATACAAGAAATATATAATCGTAATTACTAAATTATTGATAAGAGAAGGGATTTATTCTTAAATAAAGCAATAAAGTTTTATAAAAGTCAGTTCTGATATTTTTAAATGAACTTTCAAACCTAACCTAATCCAAAAAAAAAAAAAAACTTGGTAAATTTGTCGATTTTGAAATGTGAAAATGGTTGGTGGAAATGAAAATTGTGAGGGAAGGGAACTATGTCATTTAGGGGCCAAAATACATAATTTTCCGAGCTGACATGTCTATTTAATACTTATCATTTTATATATATTATATGGCAAAAACTTGTGTGAGACGGTCTCACGGGTCGTATTTTATGAGACGGATATCTTATTTGGATCATTCATGAAAAAATATTACTTTTTATGCTAAGAGTATTATTTTTTATTGTGAATATGTAGGGTTGACCCGTCTCACAGATAAAGATTCATGAGACCGTCTCACAAGAGACATACTCATATTATATTATATAAAAGTTTGGAGTTGGTAACACGGCAACTTCACTTGTTCCGTTTCATTTATATATTTAATGGTTATTATTATTTTTTATCCAATTACGATTTCATCGCCCGAGCAGTTTTATTATTCATTTAAAAATTTCTTAAATTGAACCATCTCTTTATAAATAGTCATTATTTTCATATATATATATATATATATATATTGAACTTGTGATTAGAGTTGTCAAAATAAGATAGGAAAACGGACCGCCGACTACAATCTGTTATTTGGCTGAAGAACAAGGCAACTCGTTTGCCATTTGGACTGATTGAGATATTATCAAGTTAATCCGTCTATTTGACGTGACGAACCAACCCGTCAATTTTTATTATATTTGGCGGGCCAACCGGCCACGAACCACAAATTGACGGAACGAGCTGGCAGTTTGATGATGCGAACCAACCTGGCAAGCAAGATTTACTTTGACTACTCTACCTGTGGTACCACGAGGAGATCGACCACAAATATAAGCCAGATAAATTCAAAACCCGGAAGGTTGACTGCGGGAATTTGGAATCCGTTGAGTTGAAGAAAGAATAATCGACCTTCAAGAATTAATTGGAAAAAATTATATGCATAATTTAAATACGAAAATATCTTAATTTCGTATGTTCTAAAAAAAAGTAAATGATTTCGTTTTGAAAGAAATATCTCTCTGATATATTTTTCTTATTTAAAAATAAAAAAAATATTGCTTCTAAAAAATCGTTATTAAATCAGCGCCACACATACATAAAAGCACAGCAATGGAAAAAGACGTGTGTCGTAATAATCACGCTTTTGTCTTTCTTTTCAAAATATTGGCTCTCTCCTCTTTTGAAATTGAACCTACCACCAATTAAAACGTGTCTTTGGGACCCTCTCGTTCCTCTTTCTCCATTAACTTTTGACATTTGCAACATACCTAATCGTAATGGAAACAAATTTAAAGTCTTTAGTTAGGTTGGCTCTGATTAAGCTTGGATTTTTTTTTGGGAAAAAGGAAGCTAGCTACCTAGCTAATCTATATCTATAATTATATAGAAAAATCCATAATATTTTATAAAATAAAATAAATAATTTACAAAGGAGGATGTAATGTTTCTTGTGGGTTTTGAATATAAGTAAGTCTATTGCAATTTTGAATTATTATTTAAACTCCTTTCCTACAATTATGAGCGGATATGGTTTTATTATATACACATTTTTACTCTTTTAGTCATCATAAGTCAGAATTACGCACGCGTATTCAATTTATGTAAATAGATCCAATATTTGATTAATTATCATCCTCCAATTATATGTTTCCAATTATAGTTATAATTTTTTAGACAATTTTTCCAACACAAAGTGCTGATGAAATACGACAATCTTCATGCAATGGACGACAATACATGTCTTCTGGAGTTTCTGGTTTTTTTTTTTTTTTTTTAAATATAATTATGAGATAAGAGTCTAGTTGTACGTTTCCAATGGTTCTAGGTGCCACTGACAATTCATATTTTGATCATATGATGTGGTTCACACTCATTTGATGATCCACAACTATTGGATCACGTCCCTTGATCATATTTCAATTTTGTGCGTCCATATTGAAATATATTATTCAGAACATATATCTTTGAGATGATGAAAATCTTTAAAAAAAGCTTGAATGTGTCATGGATTCATTTGAATCCGTGATACAATTTCATGCCTATAAATTGCACCGAGTATTTGGCGAATTCATCCCATCTTTCAGCTCAAGTTTTCGGTTTCGGCATTCTTCTGGAGCAGCTTTTTTTTCTTCAGTCAGTGTCTTTTTTTTGTTATAAAAATTCAGTGATTCTCTTTCCCTTATAAATTGTGTCGATCGTGTGCTTATCGGAAATCCTAATTTGATTTGATAGTTTTCTGTCGCATATTAGAATTTGAGGGAATTGCGCCGAGTCTCAGTAATTCAGAATTTGATTTGGTAGAATTGTGTTGAGTATCAGAATTTGGGAGAATTGCGCCGAGTCTAAGTCGAATCTCTGTTATTCTTTTTACATTGAATTGTTTTTTGTATATTATTTCTGATAATGTTTGTAATTTATTGCAGATGTTAAACTCCGGTAGCTGATATAATTACAAATTCCGTAATATCACATTTGAAAAGATAATTTTAATAATTTCTTATATTTTAATTGTATTATTTATGTTGTATTACTGTAATTATAATTTTTCGGTTGCATTATATTATTTTTATAATTTTGTTTTATTTTTTATTTTTAATATTAATATAATATTAATTTTGTAATTTTGGTTAGAAATTGTGATTAAATATGTGTACGGCTAATGTCTTTGTAATATATTATTATGTGAAATAAATTATAAATTTGTGATTGTGATTGTGATTGTGATTGTGATTGTGATTCTTTGATTCATGAATTTTACGTACTATTTAAATTTTTTTTTTAAAAAAATTAAGCTATTACTGGAATTACCTTTGGTTATCAAAATTTTAGGTTTTATGAAAATTCTCATCATTACCAATGAATAATTATATTCTATATGTTGTGTTTTATAAGTTTAATTTTTTAAAAATAATATAAAAATTCTCATAATTAACATAAAGTAAATAATAATAATAATAATAATAATCCATATAATTATTCTGTATCAAAGAGTTGTAAACAAAGAGAATTTAATTAAATATATAGATAAAACGTCAAATAGCATTTCGGGTGTGTTAGGTGGCCGCGGGCGAGATTAAGTTAATATTAGGGACTTTTTAACTGTTTAACGTGTTAATTATAATAATCTAATAAAATAAAGATAAGAAGCCTACTTTGTAGGCGTTACATGTATTTACCTGTTTTTAAAAAAATAATAATAAGATTAATGACTCTTTATAATTATTTCAAAGTTGCACGTCTCGACAGTACATGTATTAAATTATCAATAATAATAATAATAATAATAATATATTTTTTTTCAATGATATATTTTGAATTAATTTACTTAAAAGTCTTATTTTTTGTAAGTAAATTAAGTTTTAAGGCAACATAAATTTCATATGTAGTAAAACAATTTTGAAAAATATAAATTTATCTTATAAATTTTTCATTTGTTTTTGTTTATTATGTTTTTTTTTTCTTTTTAAACATCTTAATTTTTAATATAAGGCATAACAATTTTTTATTATTATAAAAACAAACATTTGTATTAATAAATATAAATTTTAATTAAATTGATTTGACAATATATATTTTAATAATAATAATAATCTTGTAAGTGATTCTTGAAATTTTATCTTATATAAAATATATATTTTAATATATGTGTAAGAAACTTATAATTTAATTTTGTTATGATTGTATATATTATGTCATTGTTTTTGGTGCAGACGTGGATACTGTGAGAGCCTTACTTTACGTAGGTGGCTATGTCATTATTGAAGATGATAGGGTAAGATATAGTATTCCCGCGACAAGGCCCATTAAAATCTCTCGGTCTACTACGTTTTCTCAATTGGTGAATTATGTGCATCGCAAGCTGGAGATCGACCCATCAAAATTTTGCATCAAGTTGTCCACAAAATATTGTCATAGCTCGTTGGCTCATTACATTGAAGAGCATGTCTATATCACAGATGATAGTCTACTATTTATGTTTGAGTTGCCGACACTGGATTGCATGTACTTGTATGTTGATTCATCGCCAGTGTTACAGAACGTAAGTGATTATGATTTTGATGCAGTCATGCCAGTAATAACGCAAGGTTTGGGAACAGTAGGTTTGAATGAAGCGGGATCTTCTATGTATCACGTCGATGAACAATCAGCTCATACATACTCTGGGATCGACACTGGTTCTTGGGATCACCATATCACGGCTCACACTGAAGAATACTATGCATGAGGGATGAATACAACACGAGAATGAGATTATACTTCAGGGGGTTGTGATCATCATATCACGGGTCTATCAGGAGTTGATGTTGCATGGGGTTCTAGTAGGACAGGCCAATTGGATTTAAATTCATGGGCTGATGAGGAAAATACCACAAATGTTAGACATTTTGATAGTTCTAATATGGATGCAAATATTCCCACCCCAATTACAGAACACATGCCTGAGCAAGATGAAATTTCCGGCTCGAAAAAATAAACGTAATAGTATACTTATAATAAATACATTATTAATAAGAATAAGGACAATTCTATCATAATCCGGGAGATTTACTACATGTTATTAAATAATATATACGTGTCATTTTTTATAAATTTACTATTAATTTTAGTTTGGTTATTAGCTAATTCCTGCCACTAATAATTATTTTTGCCACTAGATCATTTTTTCTTAAAATATATAACTCACTGACATAAATAAAAAATATATATATAAAAAATTGAGAATAAGTTTTAAAATTTCACGTAATTTTCTACGTAATTTATAACACAATTAATATTATAATTATAGATATAATATATATAAAATTTCACGTAAATATAAAATCCGTAATTTATACACATATTCTAATTCCAATAATACAATTAAATATAATTATATTCACGTAAATATAATTATTTTAAATACAATTAAATAAAATTAATAATTCACGTAAATAATTATTAATAATAATTAACAATTAAATAATTAACATTTAAATATAATTAACAATTCACGTAAATAATTATTCCAATAATAATTAATATTCACGTAAATATAATTATTTTAAATATAATTATTGTAATATTATATCACGTAATATAATTATTGTAAGGCCCGAGAATTTTATCCTATTAATCTGAAATGATTTGGGGATAATTGATATGATTATAGTCGGAAAGGATCGGACCGGGAAAGACGAGATAATGCATGAAAATGTACGAGGAACAGTAGCCCTCGCGCATATGCGCGACACAGATGCGCGCATATGCGCGACGTGGGCAGAGGATCTCGCGCATATGCGCGAGCCTGTACAAGCGAGAGATCCTTCGCGAGGACAGAACACCTCGCGCATATGCGCGAGAAGGGGCGCGCATATGCGCGAGGCAAGTATTTGGGGTGATTGCCGAGACAGTAAGTCTCGCGCATATGCGCGAGCAGGTGTATTCAAGAATGCCGAGTCCAGAGAGTTGGGCGCATATGCGCGGAAATGTGTCGCGCATATGCGCCAGCAGTTGGGAAGACACGCGCCGAGACTTAAGGTCTCGCGCATATGCGCCGGTTGATGTCGCGCATATGCGCGAGACGTGTTGCGTAAAGGATGTGCCATTTGCCTTCTTGCATGTTAGTGTATGTATATATATATATATATGCACGAATTCTTCAGAAATTTAGGAATGAAGAATCGAGAAAGGGCCGAGGAAAGAGTGAAAAATCCTTACGCCTTTTGTGAGAAATCCGTCTATCTGATTTTGAATCCGACTTCAGTACTATGTTACTATTGACGTAGGCTACAACTGGACGTAAGTTTTACTACGTTTTGATATGATTTGAAATTATGGTATGGTCAGAATCTGATAGGATTCATATATGATGTTCTTGACATGTTAGACATCGTATAATCGAAACCGGACTGAAGAATAGATACCATATGAAATTGTTATGATTTTCAGAGTTGAGTTGATTGAGATTTGATATCAGAATTGAATTGTTATCGATTATGAGATGTTAGAATTGATATCTGACTGATATAGTATGGCTGGATATATTGAGAATATGATGTTGCCGTTGAACCAGAATTTGATTGAATTCTGATTATATCCAGTATTGATTAAGTGGTGTATTGACACCGTACCCTCGATATTGTTATTGTCAGATTGAGTATTGACAGACTTTGAGTTCGAGACTTCGACAGAGTCAGAATATCAGAAAGAAATGTATAAATTAATGTTGAGTTGGGATTGCACAACTCGAGTGAGGTTTGACTCGAGTTTCCCTAAATCACATACTTAGTTTATTACATTGATATTTGTAATTGATGAGATTGATGTTTGTAGTCTATTGATTTATAGCCACTGCATGTATTGACTACTGATTCGCTAGTCATCGGCTGATTCGCCTAGTTACTGTATGCATGTATTGACTGCTGATTCGCTAGTCATTGGCTGATTCGCCAAGTTACCGGCTGATTCGTCTGGCTATCGGCTGATTCGCCTAGTCCCTGACTGATTCGTCTAATTATAGGCTAATTCGCTTAATCCTTGACTGACTCGTCAATTCTGCGGCTGTTTCGCCCAGACCTGGATATATGAATTATATCGATGCCGTTTAGGGTTGATTCATTCCTATCGACTGAGATTCGATATAATTATCAATATCCAGACATTGGGATCCCTAGGTTAGAGTTGAGTCGAGTCTGAGACGACGCGTTGTTTGAGTCGAGTCTGTGATGACTAGTTGATTTACAGTTTTATATCATTCATGTTTGTTGATTGGCTGCATGTGAATGATATTTGTTATATGCTTTTGTATATGTTTTTATATGATTGCATGTTTACATTGTTTATACTGGGATTTATTCTCACCGGAGTTATCCGGCTGTTGTCTTGTTTTGTATGTGTGCATGACAACAGGTGGGACAGGTTCAGGGTCGAGGAGATGAGGAAAGATCGTGATTAGAGTGGAGGCTCCGGACTTGGATTAGAGATAGGGTTGGACACTTGATATTAGCTGTTAAACCTTAGTTGAATAAATGTATGTAGTACAGGACTTGTACTTTTATACTGAGATGTATATATGTTTTATTTCACTACGTTCCGCATTTAAAAAAAAAATTTAGACCATGTTTCATAATTGATTAATTAGTCCCAATGATAATTAAGAACATGATTAGCGTCCGGGTCCCCACAATTATTGTAATTAAATTTCACGTAAATTAAATATAATTATTGTAATTATTGTAGATATAAGATTATATCACGTAAATATAATTATTGTAATTAAATTAAGTATAATTATTAATTATTGTAATTATTGTAGATATAATATTATATCAGGTAAATTAAATATAATTATTGTAATTATTGTATTATATCACATAAATATAATTATCGTAATTAAATTAAGTGTAGTTATTATTATTTCAAAATTTCTAAATCACAGTATTATAATTGCAATAATACAATTAATATTATAATTATTGTTATTACTTAAAACTAGTATAACGATCGAACAATAATAAATTTAATAAACAACAAAAATATCGTTACCTCTTAATATTCTGAAAAATAATGAAGACTTACGTTAATAAATAAATGGAAAAGTCTGAAGACCGGTGCTGGAAAGAGTACTCGATGCTCGGTGATCGAAAGAAAGAAGAAACCTGCTCCTAAGGCTTGCTCGGTTTCGGTGAGAAAATGAAGAGGAGGGCACCGTATTTAAATAAGCGTTCAGTCACGGATTCACAAAAGTCACGGGTGAAAGCAAGTTCACGGGTGGGAAGGTCATGGATACAATATCCGTGACCTTCTGCCACGGATTCAGAATCCGTGGCAGAAGGTCATGAATCCGTGACCTCGTGAATTATTATTATTTTATTTTTTTTAAAAAATTTAGAATCCGGTGCAGCATTGCACGGATTATAATATTTTTACAAAACTTCTCACTTTGCAACATTTTTAAAATACTATTATTAATTTATAATATTTTTAAAAAAAACCCTTGCGAACATAGCATACGATCATCGTGCATGAGCTCAGTTCGAGCACACGAACGATCTGGAGCTCAGGCGCGGTGCACGTACTTGGGTTCGGTAGGTATGCTGTACCTCTGTCGTCATCGATTGACTTGAACTAAACGATTACTATTATTATCTCTATTATTTAATAATAGATGAACCTCTTAGAAAAACAATTGTCATTTTAATGTGTCGACTTAAATATCTTCAATTTTATTTATAGATAAATTTTAGAAAAATGACATTATTAATGTAATATTAACAATTCATTTTAAACTTAACTTCACCAATAATACACACTTTATCTTCCCCACTATCCCATGTCTTTTCGCCTCCAATCATCCTCATAAATTTTATATAATTTTTTTATTTTTTTCTAAATATCCTTTGTTTTCAAAACTTCATGTAAATAAATAAAAGCTGAGTATATTTTTAGGTTTTGCTATTATATTTATATTATTCAAATGCAACACTAGTACGTGACGGTTAGTATAAAATGATATGTAAAGAAGATTTATCTTTCTTATTTTTTCAATGTGTGACAATGTTATCATGCCCTATAATGGATGTAAGGAGAAATTATTTTTCGACTTTGAAAATTAATTTTCTTTTAACTCGATATCGATTTTGAGCAAATTAATATTACAAAAATTATTTACTGGAATTGTAGTTTCAAATTTCAAATAAATTTTGAATTTTGTCATCAATTAATTTTTTGAATGTTAACCTCAAAATCCTTTCTTTTCAACACAACCATCATTATCTACTTAGCTTGGTCACATAGCCTTTTGTTCCTTCTTCAGTACGTATTGTTGATATTGTTGACAAATATTGCTCATATTTTTCTCCAAGGTTTTTTTCTCATCTCCAACCACAAAAATTATTTTGGTATAAATTTTACACTAAAATAGCGCGATTTTTGCACCGACAAAATTCATCTTCAACTCATTTATTTCAAATCTTACACCAAAAAAATATTCTCGAAATATTCCTTAATTATTAATAACTAATATAAATAAATAAATATTAAAAAAAATCAATAATTAAACTATTGAAATTTTTTAAGTTCGCAATCTTGATTTTGATGATAACAAAACTTGTTAATTGTGTTACTAATGATCTACCTTAGTGTGCAGCATCTAGGATCACTCACGAGATATTTACATCGCCAAACTAAAGACCCAACTGATCACACAAAATGAATTAGTCTAACTGGTTACGTCAATTGAGCAGTCCAGCTGATTGTCCAGTTGATAGGTGATTCAGCAAGAAAACCTCAGAAGCCTGGCCAGCCGAAGGAGTGTTCAAATGATGAAGAAACCCAGCTGATCAGTCCAACTGAACAAGTGTGAAATCAGTTTGACTGACGAGTCAACTGATTTCACCAGCCCAACTGAAAGATCAGTTCAACTGACCAGTTCGAAGTATCAGTTAGAATCTTTCAGTTATGGATGAAAACAAACTCTTTCAAGTGGAATCCAGCTGTACGTGAAGGTACAAAGCCATTACCCAGTCAAAGGACAGTAATGGACGTTGCATCAGAACATTAAAGACAAAAACGTTTCAAAAGGGCAGTCGAAAAGTCGAGACACAAAGTCCAAGAAACAAATTCAAGATGCAACGGATACAATAAATGAGTCTCACTGTACGATCAGTTTTTCCGCCTATATAAAGAGAAGATCAGTGAAGACTCAAACATATACAACTCAAGAGAGAAAAGAAAGGGCACGCTTCAAAGTCATATCAGCTTAAGAGAAGTATTCAGCCCAGTCGAGGGAACTCTTTACAGATATATCAACTTAGATTAGAAGCGTATTTCCCTCAGTGTGTGAGAACATCCTTGTTCAGTTCTCACACACACAAACACTCTGAACCACTCAAATACAGTCTTGCACAAAGACGTTAAACTTGTGTATGTAGTCTTTCTCACATAGACATTAAAAAAGTGCTGCTGGAAGGTGTTACTTTCTGTCTAAGTCTAGGAGTTCAGTTTAGGCAGTGGGTAATTCCTAGTTGAGTGGGTTTGTACAAAGAGTTGTATAAATCAAAGTCTTCTAGTGGATCCTACCCGAGACGGTAGAAGGGGTGACGTAAGAGCAGTTGAAGTCTCCGAAAATTGATAGACATGAATTAATTGTGGCGATGAAAATAAAAACCAGCAGACCAGCAGCACTCTTTAAGAAAACAGTAGACAAAAAGAAAATCAGAAGCTACAAGTCTAGTAAAACAAAAGCAGTAGAAAGGATAGAAAAACAGAATCAGTAGAAGATGTTGCCTAACGTGACTACTTTAAATGTTACCGTTAAAGTTACCAAGTACTAGTATTAATTGAAGCATTAAATACTATACGGAGTCATTTAATTCACTTTAACGAGTTTAGTATAAAACAAGACTGATTGTTTTATAGCTTTTCTGCAGGAACCTTTTTTTGGTAATATAGCTGACTCTATCAGAAATCTGAAGACATCTTCTGATCATAAACGTTGAACTTAGTCGCTTATATATACATGGAACAAACCCTTACAGAAAGAGAACTCTACGCATAATATCTTTTCAAGGATCAACGAGACAACCTCGAAATTCCTTGATAACTTTGAGTTCAACACAAAGAAAAGTAGCACACGCTTCATAAAAAATATCTGATCTTTTGAAGATCATCTTGTGCTACTGATTCTTACACTCTTCACAATCTTTTATAACACTTATACTTTATCAGGAAGAGCTTGTAATCTGAAAAGAGTCTTTTCAGAACCTTTTGTATCACGTTCTTTTTGAGTCGAGTAACTAAGAGTTTCAGTAGGCAAAGGTGTAAGTCCTTCTGAAGTGGGTGTGTACAAGAGTTGTACTGTAATATCCAAAGTCTTTTAGTTATACCTTCTGGAAACAGGAGAAGGGGAGACGTAGAAGATTTCATCTTCGAACTTCCATAAACAACTACTACCTACTGTTATTATTGTCTTTCACTTACTTCATCAGATTGTTTCCGCACCTATAATTGTAATCTAGGTGAAGGTATACGCAACAAGATAAACTACTATCTCTAACAGGATTTTAGTACCTCATCAAAAGAAAGGAAAAACGAGTAGAGTTTATTCACCCCCCCTCTAAACTCAACTTCGATCCTCAACAATTGGTATCAGAGCAGGTTATTCTTGTTCGTGAAAAACTACAACAGATGGCACACTTTAGCAAGATCCCTATGTTCTTTAAGGAAGATTTTGATGATTGGAAGATTAGAATGCAAGCTCATCTTGCAGCACAAGATGATGACATGTGGTATGTCATCATAGATGGTCCATTGAAAATATTAAAGCCTAACACAGCTGTTGTTGTTACTGAGGGTGCACCGCAGATGGTTGAAAAATCAAGAAGTGAATGGACCAGCGAAGATAAGAAGAAGGCCAACCTTGATAATGTTGCAAAGGATATATTATATAAAATTCTCGACAAGAATACCTTTAGCAAGATTAAAATGTGTTCTACTGCAAAAGATATTTGGGAAAAGCTCATCCAGATATGTGAGGAAAATGAGCAAACGAAAGAAAACAAACTGTCTGTAGCAATTCAGAAGTTCGAAAATCTAAAAATGAAAGCTGGTGAAACTCTAAATGAGTTCGATGAAAGATTCAGTAGCTTGGTAAATGAGCTAACAGCTCTGGGTAAAGAGCATAGCAACAGAGAAATAGCTCTCAAGGTGATGAGAGTCTTACCCAGAGAATGAGATGTAAAAACAATGGCTATGAGAGTGTCCAAAGATCTAAACAAGTTGGAACTGCACGACTTGTTTGCAGACCTGAAAGCATACGAGTTCGAACTGGAGGTAAGAAGTGGAGAAGAGCCCTCAAGTCTACCTACCAAGGCTCTTGCTGCTACTGCTACTGCTACTGCTACTACCTCTTCTACTGCTGCTACAGCTGTACCTCAAGCATTACCTACTGTGATCATTGACAGTGCATTGGAGAAGGCTGCTGAACAAATCAGTAGTGATGCTATATCCTTGTTTGTAAAGAAATTCTCCAGGTTCATGAAAAAGAACCATCGAACTTATCAGGGTCCCAATCGCAACTTCAAGAAAGATTCACCATCTGGTGATACGGGATGCTTTAACTGCGGAAAAATAGGTCACTTCATTGCTGATTGTCCTAAACCAAAGAAGGATGACCAGAAGAGAAAGGATCACAAGAGGAATGACAAAAAGTCCAGAAGAGATCGAAAAGCAATGATTGCTGAAGAAAGCAAATCCAAATGGGCGGACTCCAGTTCTGAGTCATCTGATTCAGAAAGTCATTCCAGTGACAGTGATGCAGAAGAAGTTAAATGTCTCATGGCAAACACTGATTCAACCTCGACATCTGGAGAGGTATTTGATTTTGATTCTAACGAATTCACACGAACTGATCTGGTTAATGCATTACATGACATGGTAGAAGAGTATTCTAGAATTTCTCAATCATTCGAAGAAGTTAAGATCGAAAATCAGAACTTAAAGGATCAGAACAGTAAGTTAACTTGCTTGCAAGTAGACAGCTGTAATGATTTACAAGTTGAGATGAGTAAATTAAAAACGGAGAATGAAAGAGCAAAAGCAGATTACCAGAAGATGCTTTCTGAAAACCAGAAGTTATTACTACTGGTAAATGCTTGGAACAAGTCTTCTATTTCACTGAAAAAGATGCAAGAGTTACAAAAACAATCTAGAGACAGGAGTGGTCTCGGATTTTGTAATAATGAAGGCACCTCTGAAACAAATACTAAGCCAAAACTGGATATGTGCAAAGGGAAGTATATTCACTTTGTGAAATCCATCGTGGTACAGAAACCAGAAGTACTTACTGTTTCAGTAGAAAGGAATGTAAATCAGATGAACAGAAGAATGCACTATAGTCTGGGTTATGTTAAACCTAAGGAAAAATGTTGACCAGAGTTCTAGAATCATGAGTTGATTCAACTCAGGAAGACAACCTCCTATGAAGGTTAAAAACTACCAGTACTATAATTCTAAACCTATTCAGAAGAGATACAGGCTGGACAACAGAAACAGAAGGGAAGAACAACATACTAGGATGCACAATGTTAAAAACAACAGACCCTTTGTTGCACACACTTCCATGGATACCCGAAGTACAAAAATTGTACAAATGTGGGTCCCCAAAGGACTGATAAGGCTTGGACCCAAATAGATTTGGGTACCAGATACTAAAATTTGTGTTTGCAGGAACAACAGAAGAAAATAGAAATCAGTAACTCTACATGGTATCTGGACAGTGGATGTTCCAGACACATGACTGGACAGAAAAACCTACTCTCCGAGATAATGAGTTGCACTAGACCAAAGATAACTTTTGGAGACAACTCAAAAGGTAAAACCGTTGGTAAAGGTAAGATTATCCATGGTAACATAACCATTAATGATGTGTTATTAGTTGACAACCTTTGTTACAATCTAATTAGCATTAGTCAACTATGTGATAATGGTTATTCTGTAGCTTTTCAGAAGCACTCAAGTGTAGTTAGAGATTCTGCTGAAACTACTGTATTAACTGGAAAGAGAGAAGGCAACACCTACAGAGTCTCTCGGAACTCAAATCATGTCAACACTCCTACATGCTTAGTTGCCTCGCTTAGTAATAAACACTGGCTATGGCACAAGAAATTGAATCATCTGAATTTCAAGTCAATCAATCATCTCAAAAAGTAGAATATAGTTGATGGCCTACCTGATATTAATTTTGTTAAAAATCATGTTTGTTCTGCTTGTCAGCTTGGGAAACAGATAAGATCTAGTTTCAAGAACAAAGATAGCAAGTCAACTTCAAGATGTCTGGAATTACTGCATATGGATCTATTTGGTCCAATCCCTATCATGAGCTTAGGGTACTCTTGTTGTTATTGATGATTTTTCTAGATTCACTTGGGTAATATTTCTCGCAGGAAAAGATCAAACCAGTAGCCTCCTGATCAAGCTTCTGAAAAGGATTCAAAATGAAAAATCTTCTTCCATCATTAAAATCAGAAGTGATCGGGGTACTGAGTTCACTAACAAAAATCTTGAGTTATATTTGGATGAACAGGGGATTCATCATGAATATTCAGCTGCCAGAACACCTCAACAAAACGGAGTAGCTGAGAGGAGAAATAGAACTCTAAAAGAAGCAGCTAGAACAATGCTAGCAGATGCAGACATCTCTCAGCGCTTCTGGGCTGAAGCAATTAACACTGCTTGTTACACGCAAAACAGAACTATGGTCAACAAAAGGCACAATCAAACTCCGTATGAAATATGGAAAGGGAATAAACCCAACGTATCTTATTTTCATGTGTTTGGTTGCAAATGTTTTGTACTAAATAATGGCAAAAATCACTTAACTGCATTTGACTCAAAATCAGATGCTGGACTATTTCTTGGTTACTCTGCTGTAAGCAAAGCCTTTAGAATTTTCAACAATAGAACTCTTAATGTTGAAGAGTCGATTCATGTTGTCTTCGATGAAGATAGCAGTGCTCCTGAAATATCTAACACGTCAGATTTAAGTAACAGGTTAGACAGGATCCACTTGAAACTGGACAGTGAAGATGATGTAGAAGCAAACATCAAGGATCTTCAAAATCCAGAACCAGACATTCCGATAGTGGAACCAGAAGTACAGACATTAGATCTGCCAATACCAGCAGAAGACACTCAAGAACCTATTACTGGTTCCGTCGAGAACAATCTCAACATATCAAATCAGGAAGATATCCTTTTAAATCCTTTTATTTGGAGAAAATCTCATCCTCCATCATTGGTTATTGGTAATCCAGCAGCGCCTTTGAGAACCAGAAGGCAAATGATAAATGAATACATACATGCTGCGTTTATTTCTCAAGATGAACCAAAGAAGATTGAAGAAGCTCTTTTGGATCCCAGTTGGATACAAGCTATCAAGACGACTTCTCTTCTTCTGAATTCTATTCATCAGTCATCAGTTATTTATCTTATTTAGCCAACAGTAAGTTATTTGCAGGAAAGCAGAAGGGAATATCAAGTACTTAAACTGAAATTTTATTAGAAACCATTCCAGTACATTAAACGATGCAGAAGTAAAAGCAGTAGATCAACAAATGCTCTTTAACAAGAAGCTTTACATTAAACTTTTTGCATTCAGTAATATCAGCAGATCGTAGTATCTTCAGCAGGAAAAGGATGGTCTGCTTTCGAAAAGATTCCAGCAATCTTGGGTCTAGTAAGAATCTAGCAAGCTTGGGTCTTGTTAGCACTAAAGTATAATCAGATACTTTACAGGGCATCAGCTTCATCGATCAACCAGCACTCTCTTATTGCATTAGAAAGCCTCTGGAAAAGATCGATGCTACATTTTCGACTAAATGGAAGCAACAAATCTTTTTGATTGTTGACATTACAACTCCAGGAGTTTGATCCAAGGATCATTACGTAAAGAATGACATCTTCAAACTTCCTTCTGAACATTTTTGCTTCGGCTCCTGGATCAGACTCTCACTCTTCTTTAACTTGAGCTTTCATTTTAGATTATGAATGTTTAACTTCGTTTAAGTTGTGCAGGCATTTATAGTAATCTTCGGAAGACACAAAGACTCTTGCGACTGTTCATTTTCAACGGTTCAGATTGAAAGATTGCCAAAAGTCGTTTTGTGTTTAATATCCACTTATTAGTTGCATTTACCGAGGGGGAACAATATCTTAGTCAGACTAAGATTTTTATACCTTTTTCAAGAAAACAGATAGAGTATTTGTCTTTTCGATAAAACAATAAGTCTGCTGGTTTTGTCACAGTGCTCAAATATTTCAGCACTCTGAAACTTCCAGCAGACGTTATCATAAAACGACAAATCTTCTTCTGATTATTTTTAGTAATCGTCTGGACAGTCCGCCTATTTCAAATTTTTAAATCATTCGCGTCTCTGACAAACTTTGCAAGTCTTTTCAAACATTCAACCATAAACATACTGACACGTATCCATATGTTTACTTGACGGCTGTACATTCATTTTAAAATATCACCTTCTCATTTTTCACTTTTACCGTTTCAAAACTGTTGCTACTCAGCTACTGCTTTCTCTTAATCATCTTCTATCTACTGCAAATTTTATCTGATCCTTTCATCGTAGAGAAATGGCCGGAGCATACACTCTTAATGCATATCAAGTCAACTTTGCTTCAGTTCTCAATGTCAAAGATAAGAATCTTGTTAAAATGTTTCAAGACCTTGAGAAATCAGGACTTCGAAACTTCTTGGAAGCACCAGCTGTGATATACAAAAATGCTCTTCTGGATTTCTACGCTAAGGCAACTGTGCATGAAGGAAAGATCGTCCACTCTCAAGGAGATGCATCCATCTCCATTGATGCCGCACTATTGGGCGCAACTTTTCTCCTCCCACTTTCAGGTACTTCTGAACTATCTGATATTTCCAAGCTAGAAATGTCTATTGCTCTTAGCACTTTCTCAGCCACTGGAGACGAATTGTCTCCTTCTTGCCACAAAAAGTTACTCAAAATGGAATATCAAATTCTGGCTGATATTGTGGTGAAGGCTATATTAGTCAAAGCTGGCACGTTCGAAAAGTTAACAAAGGAGAAAGTTCAAGTGATGGCTGCCATCACAAAGGAGAAAGTTCAAGTGATGGCTTGCCATCACTAAGGGAACTAAAGTGGATTGGAGTCATTTCATATTCAGAATCGTGAAAGACATGGTCATCGAGAAAAGTTCTGGATTTGCTGTTCAGATCAGCACAATGCTCAAGGATGCTGGTTTCGCTTTTACAAGTGAACAGGATGCTGTTTCGGTAACAATGATTGATGCTGAGAATGTACTCGCTTTAAGGCCCAAGCCAACCGTGGCCGAATTTGTTGCCTTGAAAAAGGAGATTGGAGAGACTCTTTCTGAGACTCAGAAACCTCAACGAAAGATTAAAAGGAAAAGAGTGATCGTCTCTACTGATTCTGATAAAAAAGTATCAGAAGAGTCTGCTGCTGATGTTCAACCATCCCTACCAACTCCAATCAAAAAGAAAGCACGGACTGTTCTTAAAATCAAGAAGACAACAGCAATTTCTGAAATTGAGAAAGTGCCAATTAGACTGGTGTTTCCAGAAGTGGTTCCATCTGCACGATCTAATGCTCCTACTTCAGTGCAAGCTGTTGCATCTGTTCCAGCAACATCTACTGCTTCTACTTTCAGACCAATGTCTGGAATAATGATTAGAGAACCAACAAGGGGGTCTTCTACATTTCGACCAATTTTGCCTATTTCATCAACCGACAAAGGCAAAGGAAAGATGATTGAAGAACCACAACTTTTTGGACTCAGAACAACTGTGACCACAGGTGTTGATCTTCATTTGGCAGAAATAGAAAGCTCTGCCAATGATGACATGAATTTCTTTGACGAGTGGCACAAGGTCCGAATTTTTCATTCTTTTGCTTACTTCAAGAAGAAAGGATCCTATGGGAAAATAATGAACGCTGAGAAGAGGGTCTTTCAGCTTGCCAAAACAGAAAATGTAATCGAGGCCTTGCGTAGAAGAAGCTACATCCTCGAACAGCTGAAATGTCAAAAGTTGGAATCGGTTCTGAAAATTCTTAAATCAAATTTTGATCCTACAATTCCTACTGCTGTTCAGGATCAAAACGTCATTCTGATTCTAACTGACAAATTGAAACAGATGAGTGAGCAACTTCTTGATCAAGAAAAGGGCTTTGGCGAGCCAATTGAATATCAAGTCGGTCTTGTTCCAGACTTTCCACAGATCCAGACAGTTGAGGAACGGACTACAGCTTCACCAAAAGCTTCTGTTCTCAGTACTCCTGCATCACCAACAAGGCCTCTTCAGTCATCATCTCTTTTGTCTGTGCATGAACTGGCTTCCGTTGAAGAAGTCATTGAGTCAATTGTTCTCACGTCCCCTACTACTCAGGAAGCAGTTCCAGCTACTTCATTGCCACAATCACCCTCTCCAACCGCAGAACAACATATGGCAGAATCAGATGCTGTATCTCTTTTGCCAAATCTAGAGAACTTTTCTGCTGCTCATCAAGCTGAAATGAAAGTTCTTCTGAACCAGCAATCTGAACCCATAACTGCAGAACAATCAGCTTCACCTACTACCGTTGCTCCAACAGAAGAGAACTTGGTCTCCAACTTGGTTGCTCCTGATGAAGAGATTGTTCCTACCATAATTGCTGCCGAACCAAATGTCTCTGCTATTCCAGATGAAACCTCTGCTGACCCTAGTCCTTCTACTGCTGTGATGGACACCACTTCCCTCACCACCAATCAAGTCTCTACTGCACTGATTGTCACTGATCCTGTTCAAACTCTCACGAACACTCGCGCTGCTGAAATGAGGCAACGCATGCTTGCGCGAACCCCCTCACCTGAATCAAAATCATTCAATTTTGAGTTTCAGATTGACGTTCTGCAAAGGGAACTCAATAACCTGTCTGATTTAGTCAAGCGGATGTCCTGTGAAAGCATATCAGAATTTAGTGGTGCTAAGCTCTTCAGAGAATGAATGAGCAAACAAATATATAAAACGGCGGAATCCGTGGAGAAAATGCATGCTGAAACCATTGTTTTCAGACAAGCTGTATCGAGAAATTATAGTCACATCGTGCTTGCTCAAACTGATATACTAAATCGACTCACCGAGCATGATGATCTCATTCGATCATTTTCCACCTCCATGGAAGTAATGGATGCCAAGATTGATTCTCAAACTCAATCTCTCACTACTCTCAATGATCGTATCTCTACTCAAGCTCCGTATCTGGAGATGTTAACCAATGGCATTCAAAACTTTTCTGGAAGAATGAATTATCTTATGGCCCATGTTATTGCCGCTGATGCCAAAAAGGGGGAAGAAAAACGAAGAGATCCATCTGAAGCAGAACTAAGGCAATCAGAAGCTGAACCTTCAGATAGAAGATTTCAGGATCCTCAAGATGAAGAAGTCATTTACAGGGACATTGGAACTGATTGACAATTTACTGTGTTAATTTCATTGATATTATCCTTTTGCTAACTGATTATCTGTTATTTAACTGCTTTCCTACTGTTTAGGTTTTGGCATCACCACAAAGGGAGAAATTGATAGACATGAATTAATTGTGGCGATGAAAATAAAAACCAGCAGACCAGCACCACTCTTTAAGAAAACAGTAGACAAAAAGAAAATCAGAAGCTACTGGTCTAGTAAAACAAAAGCAATAGAAAAGATAGAAAAACAGAATCAGTAGAAGATGTTGCCTAACGTGACTACTTTAAATGTTACCGTTAAAGTTACCAAGTACTAGTATTAATTGCAGCATTAAATACTATACAGAGTCATTTAATTTACTTTACCGAGTTTAGTATAAAACATGACTGATTGTTTTATAACTTTTCTGCAGGAACCTTTTTTGGTAATAAAGCTGACTCTATCAGAAATCTGAAGACATCTTCTGATCATAAATGTTGAACTCAGTCGCTTATATATACATGGAACAAACCCTTACAGAAAGAGAACTCTACGCATAATATCTTTTCAAGGATCAACGAGACAACCTCGAAATTCCTTGATAACTTTGAGTTCAACACAAAGAAAAGTAGCACACGCTTCATAACAAATATCTGATCTTTTGAAGATCATCTTGTGCTACTGATTCTTACACTCTTCACAATCTTTTACAACACTTATACTTTATCAGGAAGAGCTTGTAATCTGAAAAGAGTCTTTTCAGAAACTTTTGTATCACGTTCTTTTTGATTCGAGTAACTAAGAGTTTCAGTAGGCAAAGGTGTAAGTCCTTCTGAAGTGGGTGGGTACAAGAGTTGTACTGTAATATCCAAAGTCTTTTAGTTATACCTTCTGGAAACAGGAGAAGGGGAGACGTAGAAGATTTCATCTTCGAACTTCCATAAACAACTACTGCCTACTGTTATTATTGTCTTTCACTTACTTCTTCAGATTGTTTCCGCACCTATAATTGTAATCTAGGTGAAGGTATACGCAACAAGATAAACTACTATCTCTAACAGGATTTTAGTACCTCATCAAAAGAAAGGAAAAACGAGTAGAGTTTATTCACCCCCCCTCTAAACTCAACTTCGATCCTCAACAAAAATCCATAAACATATTTTGTGTATTTAACTGTCTAACTGTTGTTTTCAAACTGTTTGGATCAGTTAGAGTATCCATTACTTAAGTTGTCACCATAACTGAACTGATGAATGCAAAAACTAATCTATTCCTTTTCGGTTATTCAGTTTACATAAGATAAAATGCTTTCTAATATAACAGTCTTCTTCACGAAGGATTACTTCGAGTTTCTTCCGCTTGGTTTTTAACCAAACTCGATTTAATTCATCGGTGTTAATATTCTTAGAACACGAGCTATTGCAGCTCATTGGAGAATATTTTGTTTGAAGCATCCCAAAGATGCTGAGCAAACGATCATTCAATTGGTATCAGAGCAGGTTGTTCTAAGAAGAACATTTGAATAAAACTATGTTTTAAAATCTTACTTTAAAATAGTGTTAAAAGCTATTTAAAAGTATCTCATACGATTTTCAAAACTATTTGAAAATATTTATATGTCGCTCTTTGGTAGAGAGTTGAGAGGATTGGCTCTGCGACTAATATTGCAGCCACTTCTTTAGACTCTTTACTTAGGGGTTTTAATTAGTCTGCAGGGGACTGACAATCATCTGCAAAGATGCAAAGCTAAATTGCTCCTTGAGAAAGTCTTCAGTTGCAAGCCTACCGGGTCAACTGTTCTTCAGACGAAACTCATCCATTCTGGGACGTTGGATGATTAAATCACCAGCTGCATTCCAGTTGAGACTAGTCAGAGTCTGCTCGACCAGTTAGTCTGCTAAGAAGTCAAGTTCAAGCAGTTTAACTCGTTTCTCTAGCTAAATGAACTCACAACCGATGCAGCAGTTCAAACAGGTCAAGCAACTAGTTGATGGTATATCCAGTTCTGTCACACAAGCCAACTGATATCTGATGTTGTTTAAAATATGCTACCGTTGTAGTAATATTTCTTGTTCAATTGATGTATGTACTCAGATGTAAATACAAGGAAATTTATTTAAATAAACATCGTATTTGTTCAGCTGTGTTTTATTGTGACTGAATGGATATTTCCAAATCTCTTGTCTACATTGCTTGAATGATTATAATATCTGAATGAATGACTATATAAATTTCTTTCAGATACGGGTTTTTATTCAGTCTCTGAGGGGGAGTTTCTTGTTCTTTCTCTCAATCTAAAAATATTATCAATCAGTTTTAAAACTCAGTTGTTAAGAAAAATTCTTTCAAAACTCAGTTGTTCAAAAAAATTCTTTCCTTTTCATCAAGTGAAAATTAGTTTCTTAATTCTGTCCATCTCTTTTAAAAGGCTTTTAACTCAGTTTTGGAGATGGAGCTTTTGGTTATTTTAATTTCATTAAATTCAGTTATAAAGGGAGAGCCTTTAATGATATTTGAACTTGCTAACCCTTGAACTGAATATATTGAGCTTTTGGTTATTTTAATTTCATTAAATTCAGAGATTTTTTTTCTTTGTTTTTCCGTTAGTTCAGGCCATTTATTGCACCATTAATAAGATTATTTTCTCTACCATCAACATAAAAATGTGGGGGAGATGAAAGAGGATTTTCCATGATTTTTTATCAACTTTAGTCACGAAATTGGTAATTACAATTTGAATCCTTGATTTATATTTAGTAAAACTCTTTCGATTGATTTTAGTCATAGATGTTACTTAATGTATGTTAGGATCGGGTGATTGGTCAGAAAAGAAGGTTGAATAAACAATCGCATTGGGTTAGCAACTTTGAATTTAATAATTCTCGTCAAGTCGATGTCAGTTAGCTAATCAGATAATTTATGTGTGGAAAGAAACTAAACTGACAGATTGAGCACTAAAAAAGGTTAAATA
The DNA here is from genome assembly GCF_025594145.1 of Primulina tabacum. Lineage (NCBI taxonomy): Eukaryota > Viridiplantae > Streptophyta > Magnoliopsida > Lamiales > Gesneriaceae > Primulina > Primulina tabacum. Next base: position 43,030,796 of record NC_134551.1, read on the forward strand.
AGAAAAGCATTTGAGTTATCAAGAGTAAGCCGACTGAAATGTAAATAACACAAAGTTTTTTCTGGATGTTCGGAGATTTGAATAACTCATACGTCACCCATTCTTCCTTGTGGGAAGAATGTTCACTAGAAGACTTTGGAGATTACAACTTTTGTAACAATCCCGATTTAGTAGAGCTTTATTATTGCCTAACTGAAACTTTTAGTTTAGCTTACTTACTTAAACAACACTAAAAACTAGTACACTAACTGCCAATTTATAAGTATTTCAAAATGAAAATATTAAGTACAAATTGATCTTTAAAGCAGTTGGGCTATTGAAAGCTTGAATATTTGAACTTATTCGATGATTCTATAGATCCTAACTGATTTAGAAGTTTCTCTATTTATAGATTTGGATTCAACGACCAGTAAAATAAAATATTATATATGTTTCAAATACGGTAGTCGGTAATCCCATATTTTCGACATCACTGTCATTTTTGACAATTCTTATATTGTAGATAGTGTTTGCGGATTTCTGACAATTCATAGACCATTATTACATAATATTTTATCAAATAATTTAGCTTTGTAACTCTGAGAAGTCTAAATTATTCTTTAGAAAATGTTTATTCATTTACTCAACTATCTTTTAGTTCACTTGGTCTTCAACTATCATCTCCATAGACCTTGATATCAGCTATGCTTCAAACTGATTTTGTCTTATAATACTTTCAGTTTAGCTCATGTTCATTTGAGTTCAGTTTAGCTCATTGTCAATTTAGTTTAACTCAAATTGTTAAATCATTAAAACTTAATTGATCTAATAATCTATATGTTGTGCAAGCATACCGCGCATAATCTTTATTGTATTAGTTAAATAATTAATTAAGTTTTATATAATGGAGAATTAAATACATCTTTATTTGGTATATGGTGGTTCATTGTATCTTTACCATTGGCAATATTAGTTGAGGGCATGAACACTTGGTATAGAGTCCAAATTCAGTACACGTAAAACTCATGTATTTATTTAAAATTTTAAATTAACTATTCAAGTTTAAATTGAATTTAGCGATGCATAATTTGTGAAATTGCACTATCTTAAATTATTTATGTTTATGCTGATGCACGTTAAATTTTTTTCATGAGTTTCATGTTTCAGGCGATTATTCGATGCGAGATCGAGGAAAAGAGACCGGCGACGATTTTGGCAATTTTAAAATGTGGTATTTTATTTTAAGTAGGATTGGGGCATTTTGAATATTTATTAAGTTTTTAGCATTTCAAAAGCCTAATTTAAATATTAGGTGATTTTATGATTTTAAACTTTTAAAATATTTAGCACTTGTGCATTTTATTTTAAATTAGGGAAATTTATTTAATATTATTAGGGGTTAATATTTTAATTAACTTGTTAGTTGTGTTAGTATTTTAATTAGATAATTAAGCAAAAAAATTTCCTAATTAAACCAAAACTCACGCACGCACACACTCATACACACACACCATCGGTTTTCACCACACACACACACACACATTTTTCCTTCACTTCCATTTTAATTTTTGAGAGCAAAACCTAGGGTTCTAAGAACCAAGAGCAGCCGCCCCTTCCTCTCCAATTTTCCAGCAAGTTTCGTCCACTTTTTTTCAAGAAAATCGTGCCACGTTCGTCCCGTATCAACTCTCGCATCCTTCCCGCTTCGATATCGTCATTTCGGTATTTTAAAATATCAAGGCATGTATATTCTTTCGTTTATGCATCGATCTCGTTATATTACATGTTCTTATGTTTATTATGTGTAAAGAATGTTGTGCACAGTTTGAGAAAAAAATTGGTTGGATCGATTTTGAAATGATTTTAGATCTGGAAACTCGAAATTGTTGTCATTTTAAATATTGTGACTTTTCGATATATTTTCTGGAAAACTTTCAACATATAAAACGTAATACTTTTCGATACATTCGATTTTACAGTAAATTCGTAATTTTTGGACGAGAAACGAGTGAGTTATGAATGTTTTCGTGGGACTTCTCAAACTGTAATTTTTCTGAAAATGCGTTCTTGACGGGTTCTTGAAGTTTATTTGTTGCAGGCTTCGTTGGGAACCGTTGGGTGATTGATGCTGCGGTTAAGTATTTTGAGTATGAGGTAGGGATGATTTTTGGTGCTTCGTTTCTTGTCGACAGTCACTTGGTTTCACTAGGAGTCGTAGGAAGCATTTTGGTGTCAAAATAGCGTGTTCATGGTTTGAGTTGCGTTGTATGATTGGTATCAGTGGTTTGAGGCATCCTGGGAGTTTGAAACATTGCCATAGCATTCTAGGATGGGTCTCGAGGTGTTGGTTCACGGTCCGCACGATCGAGTTAGGAGGATTAAACCACAAGTGTAGTGATTTTCGTTGGGTGCCATTTTTCAGAGTCTACACGGACCCGTAGACGGACCCTGACACGGGGTATGTGCCCTTGTTTCTTTTGTGGTGTGAAATTCCAGTGTCTACACGGACCCGGACCTGGACCCTGACATCGGGTCCGTGCCTTTGTGAATTTCATAGGATTAGTTTGCAGAGGCTACACGGACCCAGACCCAGACCCAGACCCGGATGTGTACACGGAGTCCGTGTCCTCCATGTTTGGGAAAATATTGAGATTTGTTTTGGGGTTCGATGTCATGGTTCAGTACGATGATTAAACGAGGTCGAGTCCCGAGAGATTTAGAACATCATAAGAAATTTTTCATTTTTGGGGGTGAGCATGATTAATACCTCTAAGTTATGAAGATAAGTGCTTGAACTCATATTAGTATGTGCAGCATTGTCCCCAAGGGAGATCCAACGAATCCCTCAACGCCATGTAAGTATGTTCGACGTGCAAAGGAAAATATACTTTATGTTTTAGAGGTATGCTAAATGTCTTGTGACCAATTATGAACGGGTTTGAAAGTCGATGAACGTGGCCGAGGACCTCTCCACCTCGGTAAAGCATGGCTGGGTTTAGATCAGGATTGAAAAGTGGTAAAGCATGACCAGAGACCAATCCACCCGGTAAAGCATGACCGGGAATCTCATGTATGTGGTAGTGGATTTTTTCTGCCAGCCTAGTTCTGTGGTTTAGTCTGATCAGGCACATTTATTTATGGGTCACTTGCTTTGAAACATATCTCTATGCAAAATAATGAAGTTATGCATGTTCAAGTATGTATGATGCAAGAATGTTTAAGAAAAATTTTATGATGTTGGCACGTCTATGTTTATGTTATTACATTAAAGTTTACGTATGTACGTTCTACTTTTAAGTAGCATGTGATTTTATTACGTATTACTTGTTATCTCCAGTTTACACATGTTGAGTCTTTAGACTCACTAGACTTGATTGATGCAGGTGAGGACGAGTATGAGGAGACGAGGGGTGGGGACCAATGAGCTGGCTCGGTCTGCGCAGGAAGATAAATCCGAGGACTGCCTATGTTTTTAAGAACTTGATGCTTGTTTTGAATACTCTGATTTCATGATATTGTTTACGATGTTTTAACAAGTGCTTTCGCAAAATTTTGTTGTGGTTGTTTTATTGCAATTTGAATAATTACGATTTATTTAAGAAAACCTTTATTTTCCGCGAATTTTAAAATAGTTTAAAAGTACGGTACGTTAAACTCGAGGTAAAAGAGTAGTAGCATGCACAACGAGGGCATAAAAGCCTGTCAAATTCAGTAGATTAATAAGTGTGTATATATATATATATATACTAGCTACTTTGCATACGCGGTGCGTGTGTGTACAGTTTTTTTATAATTATCTATAGGCTAAAGTGATATTTGACAAATTATCGAGGGACTAAAGTGCTATTTGAATAGTTGTAATTTAAAACAAAAATTAAAAAAAATGTTTTTTGAGATTTAAAAAAATAAAAACAAAAATGTAATTTTGATATAAAATAAGGGTAAAATTGAGAAATCAAAAAACAGACCAATTTTTTGTCTCTATTAAGGAGATTCTTAATAGATAGTAATAGATAGATAATAGATAATATATATATATATATATATATTATATCTTCTGCTGTATTTATTATACTAGTGTATGTTGGAGAATGTCTAGTTAATAAGAGACAACATTTACGCATAATATACGTTTGTCGTGATAAAAACTTCGCCCCAAAAGATGAAAAATGAAAATTTAAACAATATTATAAATTTCTATATATAGGTAATGACCTAAATGGCTCGAAATATAAAGAGAGAGAGAGAGTTTGCGCAATTTTTAATAAAAAAAATACATGTGAAATTTGACTTGATTGGAGCCATTTCTCGCGTATTAATTAGATGTTAGCTTCTTGTTTTCAAAAATATTACTAGAAATACGATTCAAAACTATTTGAAAAATTGAGTTAAATCAGTGTTTTCATGGTTTATTCGATCCTATTGTAGGTCAATTCGCTAAGGTTTCATCCAATGGTTAAATGAAAAGCGAGAATTGTATGTCATTGGATGAACTTTAGGACATTATTTTAAGAGCAACACCAAATTAACTGCGTTTTTAGATACGCTCACTATACCGGACATAACCAATTTAAAATTAGATCATATCAAACAAGTTTCACAGTGTTTGAATCTCATATTTTCTGCTAAGTAATCAAGCCACATAAATTGAATTCAAAGCCACATAAATTGAATTCAAAGAACACCATTTTGGAATTCAACAACACAATTAACACATGGTTTGAGATTAGTCAAAAATGGTTGGTTTGATTATGTAAGCAATGAGGTTTTAATTTTTGTTTTTTCCCTAAACTTCACATATAAATACCCATCCATTCTTCATTTCAAAATCACACCAAAACACAAAATCCTCTCATCTACAATCATAAGTGTAGAAGTGAGATAAAAGATTTAGTGTGAGATTTCTTAAGGAGTGTTTATCCTTGGAAGGAATAGGATTAGTGGAGAGAAAGTGAGTGTTAAAATCAGAGTGTTTTGAGTGAAATACTTTGTATTCTCAATTCTCTTGTCTTCTTTGTTATTAATAAAGAAGTGATCTCCTTGAGAGGTTTAAAGTGGACGTAGCCCAATCTTGGGGTGAACCACTATAAATATTGGTGTCCATCCACTTATGATGTTCCGCTGCGATGTTACCTCGTTTATTTCACTGATATCCCAACAACTGGTATCAGAGCTAGATTCTCAAATACTATAGGAAGTCCTCGTATGCTCTGTGGTTGCAGCTTAGTCTGAACTTCCACATCAGAAAAGGCTTTCTAGACAGTATTAGGGAAGTGGTTCTTTTGTGTTCAGGCTTTGACGATTATTCGTTGGTAGCATTCACAAATTATGGAGGTACGCACAAGCAAGATGATTAGCCTTAATGGCTCTAATTATCAACTTTGGAAAAGTAAGATGAAAGATCTTCTATTCGTCACCAAGATGCACCTACCGGTGTTCAGCGAGTCTAAACCAGATGATAAATCAGATGCTGAATGGAACTTCGAGCACGAGCAAGTCTGCGGGTACATCCGACAATTTGTCGATGACAACGTCTATAATCACATCTCTAACGAGACACATGCTCGTACGCTTTGGACAAAGTTGGAGACACTATATGCCTCCAAAAGTGGCAACAACAAATTGTTCTATTTGAGCAAGCTTGTCCAGGATCGATACAAAGAAGGAACTTTGGTCGCAGATCATCTGAACGAGATTCAAGGATTCGTGGAGCAGTTATCAAGTATGAAGCATAAAACTTGATGACGAGGTGATAGCTCTGATTGTGCTAGCTTCATTGCCAGAGTCTTGGGAGATTCTGAAGGTATCACTCACGAACACAGCACCGGGAGGAGCCGTGAGTATGGATTTCATCAAGAGTTGCATCTTGAATGAAGAGATGAGGCGGAGATCTCAAGGATCCTCTACCTCACAGTCAGATGTTTTGGCTGCTGAGTCAAGGAGGAGAAGCAAGATCAAGAAAAACACAAATCAGAAGCCAAGAAGAAGCAAGTCCTCAAGGAGATATGCCAACATCAAATGTTATCGCTGTGGAGAAAACAGACATATTAAAAAATATTGTCGGCAACCGAAAAACAAACATGAAACCAACGATGAGCAAACAAACGCCATTGATGAATTCATTGTTGTTCACGAGCTAGAGCAGGAGTCCGTAAATTTGGCAACTCAAGTAACTAGTTGGGTGATCGATAGTGGAGCAACAATCCACGTCACATCTCGAAAAGAATGCTTTACATCCTACACACAAGGGGACTTTGGTGTGGTGAGAATGGGGAATAACGACTTATCCAGAGTCGTGGGAAAAGGAGATGTGAGCTTGACTACCGTGGATGGCTCTACACTGATCCTGAAAGACGTCAGGCATGTGCCGGATATGCGCCTGAGTCTGATATCGGTCGAAAGACTCGATGAAGAAGGTTTCTGTACAACCTTCCGAAATGAGGTATGTAAGATTTCAAGAGGATCACTTGTGGTGGCAAAAGGATTAAAGATGTCAAAGCTATATGTAGTTCAGGAAAATCATTCTGATGGAGTGAACTACGCAGGGGAAGAAAACTCAACAGAATTGTGGCACTGACGTCTTGGTCACATAAGTGAAAAGAATCTTACACGCCTTGTGAGCAAGCAAGTTCTGCCCGGTATAAAGCAGGTTCATATGAAACAATGAACAAACTGCTTAGCCGGAAAAGCAAAACAGGATATCATTCAAAAGTTCACATCCTAGCAGAGCCGATAAAATACTAGATCTGATGCACTCAGATCTATGTGGTCCGATGCCATTGTCGCTCGGAGGAGCGAGGTACTGGGTAACTTTTATCGATGATCATTCTCGGAAAATTTGGGTGTGGACACTCAAAACCAAGGACCAAGTTGCGGAAACATTCAACAATTTTCTAAACTTGGTTGAACGACAAACATCCATTAAACTCAAATGTATTCGAACGGATAATGGAGGAGAATACATTGGAACCTTTGATGAGATATGCAAAAGGAACGGAATCAGACATCAAACAACATCACCAAAGACACCACAACTCAACGGATTAGCTGAGAGGATGAATAGAACTTTGGCAGAAAGAGTCAGAAGCATGCTCTCACATGCAAAGCTGACTAAGGAATTTTGGGGTGAGGCCGTGGTTGCTGCTGCATATATATTGAATCGCTCACCTTGTGCTCCTCTCAATTATGATGTCCCGGAGCAGGTGTGGCAAGGCAAAGAAGTTTCCTATAATCATTTGCGGGTATTTGGCTGTGTTGCTTATGTTCATATACCAAAGGATGAAAGACAGAAGTTGGATGCCAAAACAAGAAAGTGCATATTTATAGGCTATGGCGAGGATCAACTTGGTTACAAGTTTTATAATACAGATCTCAAAAAGCCTATAAGAAGTCGTGAAGCCATATTTCAGGAGAATGAATTCTTGGAGACCGCGGAAAAGGAGAATTCTGGGTCTGAACAAGATCTGGAATGGTAGCCTTCAACGGTAAATCCACAACCGGTTGAAGATGAAGAATTGCAGAACGATCATGAAGATGAAGATGAGATCCGTGTTCACAGTGAACCACCAGCAGAAAGTTCTCGTGGTACAATGACCACACGTTCTAGGAAGAGAAGTGCGACCCTCAACCAGATATTCCTCAAATGAATATATCCTGCTAACTGATGGGGGAGAACCAGAGAGCTTCGAGGAAGCTATTACCAGTGAACACAAGGATAAGTGGATGGAGGCTATGCAAGAAGAAATGCAATCATTGCATGATAATGAGACATTTGAGCTGGTGAAATTGCCGAAAGGCGAGAAAGCTTTGAAGAATAAGTGGGTGTTCAGATTGAAGCACGAAGAACACAGTAGTCAACCAAGATTCAAAGCTAGGATTGTCGTCAAAGGTTTCGGACAGATACACGGGGTCGACTTTGACGAAATATTTTCACCTGTGGTGAAGATGACATCCATCCGGATTGTGCTAGGGTTAGCAGCTGAGCTTGATCTGGAGGTGGAACAAATGGATGTCAAGACCGCATTCCTTCATGGGGATTTGGAGTAAGAAATCTACATGGAGAAACCAGAGGGGTTTGAAGAGAAGGGGAAAGATGACCTTATGTGCAGATTAAAGAAGATTTTGTATGGTCTCAAGCAAGTACTAAGACAGTGGTACAAGAAGTTTGAATCGGTGATAACTCAACAGGGATTCAAGAAAACCACTGCAGACCATTGTGTGTTTATCCTTGGAAGGAATAGGATTAGTGGAGAGAAAGTGAGTGTTAAAATCAGAGTGTTTTGAGTGAAATACTTTGTATTCTCAATTCTCTTGTCTTCTTTGTTATTAATAAAGAAGTGATCTCCTTGAGAGGTTTAAAGTGGACGTAGCCCAATCTTGGGGTGAACCACTATAAATATTGATGTCCATCTTATTCAATTGTTGATATCACTTATGATGTTCCGCTGCGATGTTACCTCGTTTATTTCACTGATATCCCAACATTTTCAACCAACAAAAATTATTAATATCAAGATGTTTTATTTCCTATAACATTTTGTCCCGACTAATATTACCATCTGAATTATAATTATGTTCACCGGGAAATGACATTTGAAGAAAAAGATTATGGACCCATTTGTTATTTTGACAATTTATTTTCGTAATCACTAAGTTGTGGAAAATAGACCAAAAAGGACGGTCCAAAAATCAGCAAGGTTTCATTGCGAAGATTCCGCTATTTTATTTAATAATTATAATATGAAACTGAGAAAAATAAACTAAAATAATATTTTTATATATTTAATTAAAATCATAACAAATTTTTTAGTATAATTAATTAATATGAAGAGAATCTAAGGAAAACGGAAGCTTTATTATCCATCCATGAAAGAGAATAGGATTCATTCACTCGTGTGTGTGTGTGTGTGTGTTGCAACACTGACAAAAGTGTGCCCCAACACACCAGCAAATAATGACAAATGTGTGTGTTTGTGCTCTATCTTTGAATGATATCACAATGTCCACAAAATTAATAGTAACCACCATTTTTTTGGCTGTCACCCTCACCATTTTTTTCATGATATAAATTATAATTTTTTTTTTTTACCGATTTTTATGTTTTTCCTTTTTTTTTTTGAGCTGCATAAGGATTCAGAACTTATTTCAAATTCGAAACCTTGATAATTATAAGCTATGCTTAAAATCCATTTTTATAATATCAAAAACATCATTCCTCCCTAGCGAATTATTTCATAGTGATAGTTTTAATCATTTTCAAATATAAAAACCGACATTCCATACATTTATTTTATCATCGATATCTCTGTTCGATAATATTTTAGGAGAAAAATATTTAGGCATGTGTGAATTTTGCATTCTATAGTTTACATGAAATGAATATATAAACTAAACTATAGTTATATATGATAATACATTGGAACCATATCATATACTTTTCAGAAGATGAAACTGATTGCGATATCAATTCTTGGAAATGGGGATTGGAGTTTGCTGTGCAAAATAACCCAATAAATTCTAATATTTTTTGAAAGACTATTTTTTTACTTTGGCACGTGATTCATACATATATAATATATATGTATACGAGTTGTCATAATATATATCACGGGCAAACAACAAACCCGAAGTCCCGCGCCCCGTGCCTAATGACATGCATGTTTACAAGATATTATAATCCAGCCACCCACTTCCCAAGAAATTTGCTTAAATTAACTACAACAAACTAAAAAATACCATTGATTTTACCCAAATTTGATTTAAAATAATGTTACATTTTCCGATGGTTGCACGACTCGAGATTGATTACTTCGACTTGTTTGTTTTGTTGCAAATTCACATGCACACACTGTTATCGCCTCTCTGTGCATTTTTTTTTAGGAAAGTGCGTATTTCTTAAAAGATTGTGAAGTGGAATGGAAGCCACGCTCGTTGACTCTTTAATGACTTAGAATTCGCGATTATTCCAGATCACAATATTTTAAAGATAAGTTTAGTTGAATATACAAGTTGAGATGTTTGAAAATATTTCACTATTCAAATTGTCTTATTTTAAAGATAAGTTCAGTTGAAGAAAATTATAGACTGAGATTCACTAACTTCGTGTAAATCTTGGCGCTAAATAAACTATAGACTTTTTATATTCTATGCTTGAATAGGAAAATAGACATGTTAAATCTTAAATTAAAAATAATAATAACAATAAGAAAAGGATAAAAAATTTGCAAAGTTACCATGTTAGTCTAAGATTTAGTTAAAACGCACAGAAAAATAACGATTACATAAAAAAAAAAAAAAAGAAGACAAAAGGACCACATCTCTTTCTGAATATCATATTAGCCTGATAACCATTAAATTCAAGCATTTTTTGATATGTCGTACATGTTGGGTAAATTTAAATTGTTTCATTTATCATGTAAAAGTATCGAAAAGAAAAATAAATTAATGTAGTAAAAAAGGTGAAATCATTTATTAATATATTGTAGCGATGGAAGAGTCTTTAGACCAACGGAACATAATTCTTTAAAATAACAAATAAATGCAAATAAAAGAAACAATAATTGGATACGGAAACGTGATCTAATCTGTGTAACTCGTTGATATAAGTTCGAGAGTTGGTCTTTTGTGAGACGGTTTAATGAATATTTATCTGTGAGACGGGTTAACTTTACCTGTATTCACAATAAAAAGTAATATTCTTAGCATAAAAGTAATCATTTTTCATGGATGATCCAAATAAGAGATTTGTCTCACAAAATACGACTCGTGAGAACGTCTCACACATGTTTTTTCCTAAATTCGATCTCTTGTACTAAAAAAAATTAATTGAACGCAAGTAGACCCCATGGAGGTTTAAGAGGATTATTACTGTATCTAAAATTCAATTATATATTTTTGACTGAGTTTCTGTATTATTTTTAGCTGATTCGAGATACTTGTTAAGTAAATTCCTTAAAAAGGAAACGCATATTTTTCATGTAAAACTCCTTTCACGAAATTATTTGGACAATGAAAGGCGTAGATGCCCCATAACCCCTTAAATAAAGTAAACCCATTTCGGAAAGACACATACAAAAGAGAAAAAAAGCATCAAATCCCAAGTTTGACTCCATACATAATACAAGAAAAAAGAGAAAATTTTATTTATATTCACAAAAAAAAGGAGGAAATCTTGTCACCTATTTTCTTCTTCCTTGACACTTGAATCTTTATCAACATGATCGAGTGTGGGTGCCGTTTGTCTGCAATTATGTGAACAGGGATTTGAATACTATGTTGTAATGAGGCTCACATATAGTCTGTGACAGCCGACAAATCTGAACATCGTACCCAAAAGCCAACAAAGACTCGAGAAATGTTTTAGTACACAAACATCGATCTGAATCAGCTGGTGTTGATACTTCTTCTGTACTTGTTTTTTTTCCATACCCTACATAGTATCACTTGTTAAATTTCTTGTACGCTTAAAATTCTTTGAGCAGAGGGGAGCAAACACCTGGTTGTTCTCTATCTCTCTTCTCTGTTTTGTTTCTGTTTGCTGCCTATATCGATGAAGTGTAGCTGAATAGAGGTGTATATTTTTCTATTCTTTTCTATTTTTTCTTTTTCAAATTTGGTGTTTGCATATGTTTTGGTTCGCTGAGCCAGATGTTTATTTCGTTTGTGAAGAACTTCGAGAAATTTTTGAAGAATGGAGGAATGAAAAGACAAGCTCGAAGTGGTGGCGGCAAAAGGAGATGAAGGGGGTATAGAAATTTCAAGAAATTTGTTTTTGTGCACTGTTTTGAGGGAAGATGATGAAAAAAACTGCTTTTTTCTTGGTGTTTTTCTCTAGTTTTTACTTCCTGGGGTTATTAAGTGCAAGAAATCTTTCTTCAAACACAATAAGTGATGGGAATGAGGTGGAGATTTTACTAGCTTTCAAGCAGTCTTCAATTGAAACTGATCCAAAAGGGTTCTTGAAAAACTGGGTCCCATCTTCTTCAAGCCCATGTTCATGGAATGGAGTTTCTTGCTCTAATAATGGGAGCGTCATTAAACTCGACTTCACAAATGCAGGCCTTAGTGGCCATCTCCACATTTCTGATCTTATGGATTTGCCAAATGTTAAAACTCTTGTTTTCACGGGCAATTTTTTCTATGGGAATCTTTCTTCATACTCTAAATCTTGCAGCATTGAGTTTCTTGATGTATCTAGCAATAATTTTTCAGAGCCACTTGCTATGGATTCTTTGTTGGTTTCTTGCAGTGGGATTGTTTCGTTGAATCTATCACATAATGCAATTTCAGGAGGAAGTCTCAAGTTTGGCGGTTCTTTATTGAAACTAGACATTTCTTACAATAGGATTTCAGATTTGGGGTTGTTGAGTTACGTCCTATCCAATTGTCAAAACTTGAGTTTCCTTGATTTCTCAGGAAATAAGTTGGCTGGCAAGCTCGACAGCTCTTTGAATTCTTGCAAAAGCCTCTCCTTTCTTGACCTCTCGAACAACCATTTTCACGGGGAAATTCCGCCTAGATTCATAACAAACTCAATGTTATCTTTGCAAAATCTTGATCTTTCAGTTAATAACATCAGTGGGAATCTCATGAGTTTAGATTTTGGAGTTTGTCGTAATCTCGTTTTTCTTAATCTGTCCCACAACGTTTTCTCTGCTACCGGATTTCCTATGAGCTTAACAAACTGTCAGAATCTTGACACACTGGACATTAGCCACAATACAATCCAGCTCAAGATTCCTGGAGATTTATTGGGGAAGATGAAGAATTTGAGGCGTCTAATTTTATCCTACAATCAGTTTTTCAGTGAGATTCCGGCTGAGTTAGGGGCGATTTGTGGGACACTAAACGAGCTTGATCTTTCTTCAAACAGGTTAACTGGTGGGTTTCCTTCAACTTTCTCGTCTTGCTCTTCGCTGGTCAGTCTAAACCTCGGCAATAACCAGCTTTCGGGAGATTTTCTGAATACTGTAGTGAGTTATCTTGCAAGTCTCAAGTACCTGTACGCCCCGTTCAACAATATAACTGGTCAGGTTCCTAGTTCCTTGACGAACATGACTCGTATTCAGGTTCTTGACCTCAGTTCCAATGCTCTAACCGGGAATGTACCTTCTGCATTTTGCTTGAAAACATCAGATCCGCCCCTGGAAAAACTGCTGTTGGCTGATAATTTCCTCTCAGGATCAGTACCATCGGATCTTGGACTCTGCAAAAATTTGAGGACAATTGATCTCAGCTTCAACAACTTGAATGACTCAATCCCACAAGAAATCTGGAAACTGCCAAAACTATCCGACGTAATTATGTGGGCAAACAGCCTCACGGGTAGCATACCAGAAGGGATTTGCCTAAATGGAGGAAACCTTCAGACTTTGATTCTTAACAACAATTTTATAACCGGAACTCTACCCAACTCTATAGTCAACTGTACTAATCTCATATGGGTATCGTTATCCAGTAACCGGCTCTCTGGGCAAATCCCTTCGGATGTAGGTAATCTTGCCAATCTTGCTATTCTTCAGTTAGGAAATAACTCGCTCAGTGGAGCAATTCCATCAGGTATAGGCCGTTGCCAAAGCCTGATATGGCTCGACTTGAATAGCAATGAGTTGACAGGATCCCTCCCCTTAGAACTAGCTGCAGAAGCAGGATTCGTTGTTCCTGGCATTGTTTCGGGAAAACAGTTCGCCTTTGTCAGAAATGAGGGGGGGACAGAATGTAGAGGGGCTGGTGGACTGGTAGAGTTTGCAGGGATTCGTGCTGATAGACTCGAACAATTTCCAATGGTTCACTCCTGCCCTTCAACAAGAATTTACACTGGGGTAACAGTTTACACTTTTACGAGCAATGGCAGCATGATCTACCTCGATCTCTCCTACAACAACCTATCTGGTTCTATCCCTGAAAACTTTGGTTTGATGAGTTTTCTGCAGGTTTTGAATCTAGGACATAACAGTTTAAGTGGTGAAATACCCTCCAGCTTCGGTGGCCTCAAGAGTGTCGGAGTTCTTGATTTATCACATAACAAGCTCCAAGGATTCATCCCAGGTTCGTTAGGGGGGCTCTCATTTCTTAGCGATCTTGATGTTTCGAACAATAATCTTACGGGATCAATTCCTTCTGCTGGTCAGTTAACTACTTTTCCAGCTTCGAGATACGAAAATAATTCAGGCCTTTGTGGGGTTCCACTACCTCCTTGTGGGACAGGAAACGGGCACAATTCTTCCAACTCTTCTAAACAAGGTAAGAAGCAAAGCATGGCCGTGGGAATGGTTATTGGTATAATGGCTTCTGTTGTATTCGTTTTCTTGCTTGTATATGCACTATACCGAACCAAAAAAACAAAAAATCAGGACGAGAAATGGGAGAAATACATTGAAAGTCTTCCAACCTCAGGCAGTAGCAGTTGGAAACTATCGTCTGTTCCAGAGCCTCTAAGCATCAATGTCGCCACATTTGAAAAGCCTCTGAGGAAATTAACTTTTGCACATTTACTCGAAGCAACTAATGGATTCAGTGCCGATAGTTTGATCGGTTCTGGAGGTTTTGGTGAGGTCTACAAAGCTCGAATGAAAGATGGAAGTGTCGTTGCAATAAAGAAGCTAATCCATATAACGAGTCAGGGAGATAGAGAGTTTATGGCAGAAATGGAGACCATAGGAAAAATCAAACACAGAAACCTAGTGCCCTTATTAGGATACTGCAAGATTGGCGAGGAAAGGCTCCTTGTTTATGAGTACATGAAATGGGGAAGCCTTGAATCTGTCCTACACGACAGGGAAAAAGGCATGGGAACAAGACTCGATTGGGATGCTCGAAAAAAGATTGCCATTGGATCAGCTAGGGGACTAGCATTTCTTCACCATAGCTGCATTCCACATATTATTCACCGGGACATGAAATCAAGCAACGTCCTTCTAGACAAAAACTTTGAGGCCAGGGTATCAGATTTTGGAATGGCGAGACTCGTAAACGCCTTTGACACACATCTTAGCGTGAGCACACTTGCGGGAACTCCTGGATATGTCCCTCCTGAGTATTACCAGAGTTTCCGGTGCACAACGAAAGGGGACGTCTACAGCTATGGGGTCGTGTTACTAGAGCTCCTTTCGGGCAAGAGGCCGATTAACACATCGGAATTTGGGGATGACAACAATCTTGTGGGGTGGGCAAGACAACTGCACAAGGTTAAAAAGAGCCATGAGATATTGGATGTAGATTTGATAACTAGTTTATCAGGTGACGCTGAACTCTACCAGTATCTTAAAATAGCGTTTGAGTGCCTCGATGACAAGCCGTATCGCAGACCAACGATGATTCAAGTGATGGCTAAGTTTAAAGAGCTTATGACAGATTCGGGTAGTGATATTCTTGATGGGATTTCTTTGAAAAGTTCAGTCTTAGATGAATCATCTCAAGAAAAGGACATTTGATTTTGAAGATTTGTTCGTCCACATTTTGCCACTGTATATAATACATATTTGAAGGAATCTGGGGTGCCCATAGATTGAGGGAATTTTGTTACATCAGTCATGAAAATATTTGTTACGTTTTTTTGGTCAAATACCAAGGATGTATAATGTATTTTCTTGGTTAGAATGGCCGAACCTTTTTTTTTTCTTCCATTCAAGACATCCAAAAAATCCAACATCCTATAAAATATTCGTATAATTTGAGTTCATTTGCGGCGTGCTTGTTGGAATTTTTGGGGCCATAAATGTACGGATGTAATCGAGTCGAGCCGAACTCTTGAATGTTTGAGCTTGACTCGTTTATAATCGAACCGAGCTCGAGCTTTATTTAACGAATATATGCATGACTCACGAGCTTATTCAAGCCTTTATCGAGCCTAAACAAACATAATAAATATGAATTATACATTTAAATTTTCATTAAATTAATTAAAAATAAATTATATATTTAAAGAAAAATATATTATTCTTAATAAAATTTGTAAATTTATTATAATAAATAAATTTAATTGATTTTTCTATATATTTCATAAATAATATGCAAAATCAATAAATCAAATATCAAAACTTTCATCTAAAAGATTACTCATGAACTTACCAACGAACATGTTCACGAGCTAACAAGCCGAATACTGTAAAGCTTGAGTTTGATTTGTTTATCTTAACGAGCCTCAATAAACGAGCTCAAACGAGCTTTTATCGAATCGAACTTCGAATAGCTCACAAACGGTTTGGTTCATTTACATCCTTACATAAATGTAATTATAAATATTAATATGTCATCAATTAAATAAGTCATAAACTTATGTGGTCTAATTTAGAATAAGAATTGACTTGAAGACTTAAATGTCATGATATTATTGTGTGGTTATCATATATAATATTTCTGGTTTGTTGAGGGGCCAAATTAGAAATAATAAAACCTGTTTAATTATAAATAATGGTTATGTTCCCAATCTGCATATAACATTTTAAAAAGTTTTGTATCCCATCAACAAAACTCTCTGGCTTAAAGGAAATCTGCAGAGTGAAGATCATCACTGAAAATTAACTGCAAAATCATGGATTCGGGTACGCTTCCGCAATTATGATTATTATATATGTTATTTCTTGAGAATTGAATAGTATTTGGGGATTGATTGTTGAGATATGAAATCTAATTGATTTCTTCAATTGGTATCAGAGCCATCTATTTCAAATTATTAAGAAATTTTCGTTCTTTAATTAATTCTTACGAATTCGAGAATGTTTATTTTTTTTTTTTGAAATTGGATTGGTGTCGTCGGTCGAATCACAAGTATGGTGGAAAATTTTTCAAACATTTTGGATATATTTATTATTATCGGTTAATGGCATGATCAGTGATAACAAAATTGCTTTTTTGTTTTCCTTCCAAATGTTATGTTTGAATCGGTGCTTCTCTGGGTTTTTTTTTTTTTTTTTTTGGAAATGATAACCTGTTTTGTTCCCACATTTTCATGATTTCAAGTTTTGAATTTTCGGTCCAGTCAATCTATTTCATTAAGAGTATTTCATGTTCTGAATTTTTTGCATTAAAGATCTTATCATGATTAATGGGTTTCCGTGATAACAATTTTAAAAAAAAATATTCCGAAAATTGTTGTGAAATTGAATCGGTTATTGACATGATTATGTGATCAAATTTTGTTTTCCTTTAAAATGAAATTGAGTTGGTGTGTCGGTTGGTGAATCAATGGTTTGATTGTTTGGCTTCAATTCCAAATTTTCTGATTATGATTTTGTCATAATCGCCCTTATTTGTCACAAATTGGTTAAAATGTATTGTTTAATCATTTTTGTAATTATTTCATGGTATTTGATTAAATTTTGTTCGGTTAAATTATTTTACCTTAATTGATTCAAAATTTTGATATAATTTCATATATATATATATATATATATATATATATAAATTAAATTTGAATTATATGTCGCCAAAGTGACCGCTGTTGTTTAATTTTTTTTTATTTGAGATATTAGGATATTATTAAGGTTTTAAATAAAGTGCAAATGTGTATATTAATGTGAGTGTTGATCGACCCAAATGAAGATTTATACTTGACAAAGTGACTCATTTGCTTGTGATAATAAACATGTAACAATTATAAGGTTTTATCAGTTATTTTTTTTCGTGAAAATATTAAATCTATCCAAAGATAGGTTTCTTATTTGTCACACATTATTGTTAATGTTTGATTATTGCAACAAGAGTACCACTTGCATATAATATTATTGTCCAAAGATTTGATATTGATATTGCACTAGGTATCTTGAGATGAGATTTGACATTTATTTTAATTTGTTTGAGATGAGCATGTTATTTATGTTGTTCCGCTCTTACGGATTCTAGTTCCTCTGAACAGAGGGCTATATGTGAGAGGTGAGATCGCTCTAACCGCATGAGTCTTATGATCATCAAACGCGGCATATCTGAGGCTTTTAGAGGTGCGGTGTCCGACAAAGTCACCAAAACTAAAGAATATCTCGATGAAATTGAGAAGCGTTTTGCCAAAAGCGAAAAGGCGGAAACAAGCACGATTATGAAGAGCTTGATTTCCATGAAGTATAAAGGCAAGGGAAATATCCGAGAATATATTATGGAAATGTCCCACCTTGCATCGCAGTTGAAGACACTTAATCTTGAATTGTCGGAAGACATGCTTGTTTATTTAGTGCTGATTTCTCTTCCAAACCAAGTTAGTCAGTTCAAGATCAGTTATAAATGTCAAAAGGAGAAATGGTCTCTTAATGAGCTCATTTCTTATTGTGTTCAAGAGGAAGAGAGATTGAAGTAAGACAAGACTGAAAGTGCCCATTATGCAAGCACCTCTAAAGATAAGGGCAAGAAAAGAATGAATGAGGCTGCTAAAGGTCCATATGCAAAGAAGAACAAGCAAGATAAGAACAAGAAATGTTGTTTCTTCTGTGACAAGGATGATCATGTCAACAAAGATTGTCCTAAGTACCATGTATGGCTTGCAAAGAAAGGTACATTTTCAAGTTTGGTATGTTCTGAAGTAAATTTAGCTTCAATACCAAGAAACACTTGGTGGTTAGATTCCGGTGCTACTACTAATATAAGTGTTTCAATGCAGGGTTGCCTGAGCTGCCGAAAGCCAAATGATGCTGAAAGATGCATTTATATAGGTGATGGCAAGTCGGTCGAAGTGGAAGCAATAGGGCATTTTAGAATGTTGTTAAGTACTGGTTATTATTTGGACTTAATAGATACTTTTGTTGTACCGTTGTTTAGACGAAATTTAATTTCTGTTTCTAGTTTGGACAAATTAGGATATTGTTGTTCATTTGGAAACAATATGTTTAGGTTATCTATTAATTCTAACGTTGTTGGAACTGGTTCACTTATAATTTATGACGGTCTATATATGCTTGATACAAATGCTTCTTATATTGAAATCCTAAATGTGGAATCACGTGGTACTAAGCGTAAGTTTAATAATGAAAATTCTGGTGCATTATGGCACAAGCGATTGGGACACATATCTAGAAATAGAGTTGAACGACTTGTATCACATGGAATTTTGAACTCCATTGATTTTACAGATTTAAACAATTGTGAATGCATCAAAGGCAAACATACCAAAAGAAATAAAGAGGGTGCATATAGAGCCACCAAAATATTGGAATTGATACATACTGATATTTGTGGACCATTTCCAACACCTTCTTGGAATGATCAACAATATTTTGTATCATTCATTGATGATTACTCTAGATATGCATACCTGATACTTATTCATGAAAAATCACAGACATTGGACGTTTTCAACTCATTCAAGACTGAAGTCAAGAATCAACTCGACAAAAGAATTAAGAAATCAGATCTGATCGTGGTGGTGAATACTACGGTAGAAATGACGGTTCAGGGGAACAACGTCCAGGACCTTTTGCTCAATACCTAGAGGAATGTGGAATCGTCCCGCAGTACACCATGCCAGGCTCACCAAGCATGAATGGTGTAGCTGAACGACGAAATAGGACTCTTAAGGATATGGCAAGGAGTATGATCAGTCATTCAACCTTACTAGAGTCACTCTGAGGAGAAGCATTAAAAACAACATCTTACATTCTAAATAGAGTATCAACCAAAGCAACTATTAAAACACCTTATGAGCTTTGGACAGGACGAAAGCCAAGTCTAAAACATTTTCATATTTGGGAATGTCCAGCTGAGGCTAGACCGTATCGACCGTATGAAAAGAAACTGGACTCCAGAATAGTCAGTAGCTACTTTATTGGGTATTCTGAGTGATCAAGGGGCTATAAATTTTATGATCCCAAAGTAAAGAAAATATTTGAGACGCGAACTCCGGTATTTTTGAGGATATTGAGTTTGGGGGTGGGGGGTGAGAATAAAGTAATATATTTTGTTTTCTAGGAGGAATATGTTCCAACTACTCTTCAAAGGAAATAGTTCATATTCCTGTGATTGATATTGATAATGTTCAGGATCGTATTCCTGTCATTGATCATAATATGATACAAGATCAACAAGATATTGTCAATCAAGTCCCAATCGAACAAACTCAACAGCATCAAGAACCAGTGTCTAAAGAACAAGTGTCTTTACGGAGGTCCACTAGAGAAAGGAAGAACGCTATTCCAGATGATTACATAGTGCTACTCCAAGAACATGAGGAAAATGATGGTATGGCGGAGAATGATGCAATAAACGTTCATCAAGCCATGCAAGACTCAAATTCTCAAAAGTGGGCCGAGGCATTGAGTGAAGAGTATAAGTCAATGCAAGACAATAAAGTTTGGGAACTTGTCCCATTACCAGAAAGTGTGAAACCCATTGGTTGTAAGGGAATTTTCAAACCAAACGGGATTCAAAAGGTAATGTGGAGAGATAGTACTGTAACGGCCCAAAAATTTGAAGGCCCACGTGAACCACGTGTATGCAAATTATTAAATTTCTTTGTTATTTTATTAAATTGTTTTAAAGTATTAAATGCATGTTTATTTCATTAATTTGTGTTTAATTATTCTTATGCATTTTATGCATAATTATTGCATGATAGGGATTTAATTCATAAAATTTTAAAAGTTCATGCATTAGGGTTTCTTGATACATTTCGCGCCCGAACGAGGAATGAAGACTGAAGAATTATCATGAAAATTATTTTTATCACATTATTAATTTTTATTAATTAATTTAAGGTGTTTTTAAGGGTGTTTTGCAAAAATAGGATTTATTGGATATATTTACCCGCAAGATTTTATTTTTATCCAGTACGTAAATTTTATCGAATCGGGGGACTTTTTGAGGGTTCGGCTAATATTTTCAAAAATTTTCCAGGACGAAATATTTTTTGGGAGTGTGTTTGGATATCATGGGCCTACTTTTAAGCTTGTTGAACTTAAAATCTTTTTTAAACTCTTAATTAGCAATTTAGGGCACATTATCTATTAATTAACTATTTAATTAATACCTAACGACCCACTAAACCTAACACAATCACTCTCACCAGCCGACACTCCCTTATTTCAGAATCCCCCTCTCGTTTTCAGCATCCCAGCAGCTGAATAGCATCGGCTCTTGCTTGTTCTTACAATAGAAAATTCCCCGGCGCCCTCCCGACGCCCGTCCTTCATCGTTCTTGCGTAGGAATCATCAAAGGCGTGCCATGTACTTTTATTTCTGCATCATACATGCTAGACACTTGCTTATATGTGTGTGTATTTGCATAGAATTCTCGATCTTGCATATGATGTTGGAGGGCTTCGGTTTTGTTCAAAGTTCTTGCACCTTTTTCATCCAACTCAGGTTTCTTTTTAGTGTTTGTGCAAGGGACTGCTAATTTCGTGCTGCAAGGGGCTGTACAAGCCGTGTGTAAGGGTGAATAAATAATGGAGTCTCGGTTTTGCCAATCTCGAAGGGGAAACACTCGGGTTAGAAGCCGTTGTGACGTTAGAGTGCAAGATCGAAAGTTTTGGGTTGGTAGCTGTGCATGGCTCGACACCAGCCTTGAAGCCAACCCTCTTGGGTCAATAGAAGGGCTGGGAAGGGGCTGAGCACGGCTGGTCTTGTTCCTTAAGCAAATCGTAGGAGCTTTGGTGAGGGGACTCGGGTAGCTTGGTTTTTTTTGGAGGGCCGTTGGGTGCTTGTGTGGGACGAGCTTCTTGGACAGCAAGGTGGCTAGGGTTGGTCCAGGAGGGAATGGTGTGTTCAGTCTTGAGTCCAGCAAAGAGTGGTTAGGTGCTGGACCCGTTAGCTCGGAAGATGGGAGCGATAGATGCAAGCTTAGCGCCTAGGATTTCCAAGTGAAGGTTGCTGGATTTTTCCAGCCACCGTCCAGCGCTGGTTCAAAGTTCTTAGGGGCTGGTTATGAGGGCCTTTTTGATGTGTACAAGGAGTGGTAAAGAGTTGAGAAAAATTCGGTTAAGTTTCGAGTCGATTCGGGTTAAACCGGGACCCCGGTCCAAGTTTTAAAACAATTCGGTTAAGTTATGAAATGGACTCGAGTTTATGTCTAGGGATGATTATAAATATGTTTTGGGATGTTTTAATGATTTTGGTAAATTTCGGGTCAATTTTAGAGGTCCATGGGTAAAACGGTAATTATTGAGTTTCCAAGGGCAAAATGGTCATTTTGCACCCGGGGTGAGATTTTGTTCCTGGCAGCGCCCTGAGCACAAATTTACAATATTTTAAATGATTATGCATCGTGATCAAGTTTTTTAAGATTTTATGAAAATATACGTTGTCTGCTTGAATTTAAAGAAAATTGCATTTGTGCATGGTTTTTATAAGTGAGGTAAATGATGATGTTTTGAATGATTAAAATTAGTTGTGGCTATCGAAATATATATAAATGCATAAGACGTATATGTAAATGATGATGATGAGGTCTAGGCACAGTGGATGGGTAATCCTGTCACTGATATCCGACAGCCGCCGTGTACCGCGGTTCTATGTATGATAGATCCATCCTAAATGATGATGCACGATTGTCACTTCTAAGGAACTTAATTCACCTAAGAAAATGATAAATGATGAGTGGTGATTAACGATGAGTTGTTTTGACACGTCACGATTTAATATGGCACGTTTATATTACGCTTTTAAGGTTAATGAAAGGTATGTTGAGTATACTATTTTTTACTGTTGTGTGCTATATATATGTACTTGTTACTTCTGGTACATGTGTGTTGAGTCTTTAGACTCATTAGGCGTGTGTGATGCAGGTGATCTTGACGTTGAGAGGACTGGAGGTGCCGAACTCTGATTAGGCAGACCTGGTGGGGCGATACGACCCGAGAACCGCATGTTTTCCGCACATCATGATTTTATGAGCTTTGAGTAGACACGACCAGTTTACACGTTTTTATGATACGCTGTTGTTTTTCAGGATTTTATCGTTTATTTTATTTATGCATGATTGTGGGCCGAGTTGGCAATATTTTAAACTGCTATATTTTTACTGTCAAATATTTATGATTATTTTTAAATGGAATAATTTTTAGTAGGGTTATATGCATGCAAAATATTTAAATGTTATTTTGAAAATGAGAGCTTTAAAAAAATAATATTTCCGCACTTTTAAAACAGTAAACGTTACAGTTGGTATCAGAGCCAGGGGTCCTGTATAGGGTTGTGCCGCCGCCAGTTTCTGCCGCTCAGTCTTCAAGCCTCAAGTTTGTAAGCTTTTATGATTTAAATGTTGTTAATGCTATCACCTGCATGTTTAAATGATATATGCTTTGCAATACATGTTTATCTGTCGTTATGTTTTGAGATTAGATACTTTAAATTTTTTTATGCATGTTACTACATGAAATGAGAAATTATATGATTTTCATACATGCTGGCTTTGTGGTGGAATTGGACATGAATAAGAATTTTGCTATTGGGAATTAGGAGAGGTCGGAAATGATTTGACTATATTAATTTCGGTTAGTAGTACTGATGTTCTACTCATGGGTCATAAGTTAATCTTGAAGATTATGAATGCTTTTGGAACTTGTAGATTTTCTAAGAAATTACTGATGGTTCGTGGTTGCTAGTTGAGTTAATTGTTGAGGGTTCCATATAAGGATTAATGGTTCGAAGACTACGATGATATTTGAAAGTATAAAAACGTAGAATTTATTTAGGATGCATGCTCTACCTAGTGGGACCTAAGGATTGAATTGCATGGATTGAGAATTTTAATGACCTAATTGTAATAACCAATAATTGAGGACCTAAGTGCAAAAATAAAATTCTAAGGGACTATTTTCGAATTTACTGAATTTTGGGATTAAATTCTGAGTTTCGAGAATTTTAAGGTTTAATGAGGCTAAAATCAAAAATTTTATAGGGACAAAAATACAAATTTCGAAGAATTATAGGGCCAAAAAATGTAATTTTCAATAACTTTAAGGGCCAAATTGCAAATTCTGAATTTTTGAGGATAAAATTCGAACATTTGAGGAACACTTGGGTTAAATTATTAATTTTCGAGGTTATGAGAATTGATTTTGGGTCTAATAAGCTTAAAATTATTGAATTTTATGTTATGAGGAACCTATAAAATGGAATTAGAAACGCCAAAAACTTATGGGTAATTGTAGAATTTTCAAAATTTATGATAAATTGGATAATTTTGAGGAAATTAAGAATTAATGTTACAATTTTAAGAAATTTGGGGGACTAGTTTAGCAGTAAATGAGAATTGATAGTTTAAATGATAGGAATTTTCGGTGATTTAAGCTGAAGGATATTTAGAATCTTTAGATATCTATGTTATAATTTTATAAGGAATGATAAACAAAGACATTGTAGGATGAATCAATCTTGGGTTTGAAAATTTAAGCGTTAGTGAAATCATGTTGTGGCAAATTAAGATTTTAAAATGATGACAATTTAAGGTAAAGTTGATCGGTTAATTAAGTTACTAGGGTAGATATTGATTTAACGAATTTTTGGGAACTTAAGTTTGATGTGTCATAAGTTTTAGTCACGATCTTAACAGTTAGGACTATACCTTTGTTGAAATATAATTTTTCTAGAAAGTTGGGTATGATTGTAAGAATTGAGATAGACACCTTGTCTTGAGGAATTTTTTTAAAAGTCATTAAGAAACTTGGGATTAAGTGGATATGTGTATTGGAATTGTGTTATCTAAAGACTATTTGGGTTATGTAAGTGAATTACAAGTTTATGGGATATAGGAGGTTATACGAAAATTTTGGGTGAAATAAAAACAAAAGAGAATTAATGCTGTTCAACATAGGTTACCAATGAACGAATACTAAGATTTTTATCGAGTAAGAAATCTAAAATCTTGATATGGGAATTCTAGAATTCTATGGGTTATAAGTAAAGTTGATTTACTATAGTTAGTCCAATATTAACATGGGATAACTTAGTAAGTTTTATACGTTAGAATTAATTAAGCATTGAGGACACGTAAGTATGAGACATTCATTCTAATGAGGAAAGTTCAAGGGTCTTAGGCGTCAACTTTAATGTAATTGAGAAGATAATAGTTTAAGCATGTAATTGATATTAGAAGGGTTTTATTATTAAGGTAGAAGATCAATATTGTATAATTGGGTTTTATGAATTAATGTAACTCGAGGTTTAAAAATTTGCAACAATTTTACATCGAGATGTACTTATAAATAGTAAGTTACGTAAGTTTGGTGCCGTAAGATAAAGATTTGATTCAAGGATCTTAGGTTAATAATATTATGTGTTGAGATAAGGTTTGACTTTTAAGTGTATTACCAAGGATAGAAGTCTATCAGTAAATTTTGGTGCTAAGGTTTCTTGAGTTGAACTCCATAAATGCTAATGTAATAGGTTGATGAACATTATGGGCAATTACGAGATAAGTCAAATTCGAGGTCATAGTAAAATAGAACTAAGTCATCATAAGTTGTTTTAAGTTGCGATTCGCAAACGAGGATTTTGGTAGGCAAATTTAATTAGGATTGAAGAGATGTAAGCAGCGTAAGCGTGGATTATCGGGATTCTAGAATTAAGAGTCTAAACTTTTGTTCATCGAGCATAAGCGAATTTCGGGGACAAAATTCAATTTAAGGTGGGTAGATTGTAACGTCCCGAAAATTTGAAGGCCCACGTGAACCACGTGCATGCAAGTTATTAAATTTCTTTGGTATTTTATTAAATTGTTTTAAAGCATTAAATGCATGTTTATTTCATTAATTTGTGTTTAATTATTTTTATGCATTTTATGCATAATTATTGCATGATAGGGATTTAATTCATAAAATTTTAAAAATTCATGCATCAGTGTTTCTTGATGCATTTCGAACGAGGTACAAAGACCGGAGAATTATCAGGAAAATTATTTTTATTACATGATTAATCTTTATTAATTAATTTAAGGTGTTTTTAAGGATGTTTTGCAAAAATGGGATTTATTGGGTATTTTTACCCTCATAATTTTATTTTTATCCGGTACGTAAATTTTATCGAATCGGGGGACTTTTTGAGGGTTCGGATAATATTTTTAAGAACTTTCCAACACGAAATATTTTTCGGAAAGTGTATTTGAATTTTATGGGCCTACTTTTAAGCTTATTTGGCTTAAAATTCTTTTTAAACTCTTAATTAGAAATTTAGGGCCCATTATGTATTAATTAACTATTTAATTAATACCTAATGACCCACTAAACCTAACACAATCACTCCCACCAGCCGACACTCCCTTATTTCAGAATCCCCTCTCGTTTTCAGCATCCCAGCAGCTGAATAGCATCGGCTCTTGCTTGTTCTTACAATAGAAAATTCCCCGGCGCCCTCCCGACGCCCGTCCTTCATCGTTCTTGCGTAGGAATCATCAAAGGCATGCCATGTACTTTTATTTCTGCATCATACATGCTAGACACTTGCTTATATGTGTGTGTATTTGCATAGAATTCTCGATCTTGCATATGATGTTGGAGGGCTTCGGTTTTGTTCAAAGTTCTTGAACCTTTTTCATCCAACTCACGTTTCTTTTTAGTGTTTGTGCAAGGGACTGCTAATTTCTTGCTGCAAGGGGCTGTACAAGCTGTGTGTAAGGGTGAATAAATAATAGTCTCGGTTTTGCCAAGCTCGAAGTGGAAACGCTCGGGTTAGAAGCCGTTGTGACGTTAGAGTGCAAGATCGAAAGTTTTGGGTTGGTAGCTGTGCATGGCTCGACACCAGCCTTGAAATCGACCCTCTTGAGTCAATAGAAGGGCTCGGAAGGGGCTGAGCACGGCTGGTCTTGTTCCTTAAGCAAATCGTAGGAGCTTTGGTGAGGGGACTCGGGTAGCTTGGTTTTTTTTGGAGGGCCGTCGTGTGCTTCTGTGGGACGAGCTTCTTGGACAGCAAGGTGGCTAGGGTTGGTCCAGGAGGGAATGGTGGGTTCAGTCTTGAGTCCAGCAAAGAGTGGTTAGGTGCTGGACCCGTTAGCTCGGAAGATGGGAGCGATAGATGCAAGCTTAGCGCCTAGGATTTCAAAGTGAAGGTTGCTGGATTTTTCCAGCCACCGTCCAGCGCTGGTTCAAAGTTCTTAGGGGCTGGTTATGAGGGTCTTTTTGATGTGTACAAGGAGTGGTTAAGGGTTGAGAAAAATTCGGCTAAGTTTCGAGTCGATTCGTGTTAAAACCGGGAGTGATGTCCAAGTTTTAAAACAATTCGATTAAGTTATAAAATGGGCTCGAGTTTACGTCTAGGGATGCGTATAAATATTTTTGGGATGTTTTAAGGAGTTTGATAAGCTTCGGGTCAATTTTAGAGGTCTAGGGGTAAAACGGTAATATTTGGGTTTCCAGAGGCAAAGTGGTCATTTTGCATCCGAGGTGAGATTTTGGTCATGGCAGTGCCATGAGCACAAATTTAGTATATTTTAAATGTTTATGCATCATGATCACGCTTTTTAAGATTTTATGAAAATATACGTTGTCTGCTTGAATTTAAAGAAAATTGCATTTGTGCATGATTTTTATAAGTGATGTAAATGATGATGTTTTGAATGATGGGAATTAGTTGTGGCTATCGAAATATATTTAAATGCATAAGACGTATATGTAAATGATGATGATGATGCCTAGGCACAGCGGATGGGTTATCATGTCACTGATGTCCGACAGCCGCCGTGTACCGCAGTTCTATGTATGATGGATCCATTTTAAATGATGATGCACGATGTCACTTCTAAGGAGCTGAATTAACCTAAGGAAATGATAAATGATAAATAACGAATGATAAATGATGAATAATGAGTGATGAATAACGATGAGCTGTTTTGACACGTCACTATTTCATATGACACGTTTACATTACGATTTTAAAGTTCATGAAAGGTATGTTGAGTATGTTATTTTTCACTGCTGTGTGCTATGTATATGTACTTGTTACTTCTGGTACAGGTGTGTTGAGTCTTTAGACTCACTAGGCGTGTGTGATGCAGGTGAGCTTGACGTTGAGAGGACTGGAGGTGCCGAACTCTGAGTAGACAAATCTGGTGGGGCGACACGACCCGAGGACCGCATGTTTTCCGCACATCATGATTTTATGAGCTTTGAGTAGACACGAGCAATTTACACGTTTTTATGATACGCTGTTGATTTTCAGGATTTTATCCGTTTATTTTATTTATGCATGATTTGTGGGCCGAGTTGGCAATATTTTTTAAACTGCTATATTTATACTGTCAAAAATTTACGATTATTTTTAAATGACATATTTTTCATTAGGGTTATATGCATACAAAATATTTAAATGTTATTAAAAAATGGGAGCTTTAAAAAAAATATTTCCGCACTTTTAAAACGGTAGACGTTACAGATACAAAGCACGTCTTGTAGCTAAAGGCTATTCTCAAAAGTATGAGATTGACTTTGAAGAGACATTCTCTCCAGTTTCATCGAAGGACTCTTTTAGGACAACCATGACACTTGTTGCACACTTTGATATGGAACCTCATCTGATGGATGTCAAGATAGCTTTTCTCAATGAAGACATCGAGGAAACAATCTATATGGTGCAACCAGAACACTTTGTATTTGGAAATCCAAAGAAGATGGTTTGCAAACTTAAAAAATCCATATATGGGTTAAAGCAAGCTTCTCGTCAATGGTACCACAAGTTTCATCAAATAATTATCTCATTCAGTTTTGAGGTAAATGTGGTAGATGATTGTGTGTCATAAGTTTATTGGGAGTAAGCATATATTCCTGGTTTTATATGTGGATGACATTTTGCTTGCCACAAACGATATAGGTATGTTGAACGATATCAAGAAATTTCTATTTAGACGTTTTGAAATGAAAGATTTTGGTAACGCCTCCTTTGTACTAGGAATCCAAGTACACCGAGATCGTTCTCGAGGTATTCTTGGATTATCGCAATAAAGCTATATCGATAAAGTGCTTAAAAGATTTGGCATGCAAGGTTGTAAACCAAGTAACACCCCGGTCGCTAGAGGAGACAAGTTTAGTCTTAAACAGTGCCCTGAAGCCTCGAGATTCGAGAAATGCAAAAGATTCCCTATGCTTCGGCTATAGGAAGTCTTATGTATGCTCAAGTTTGTACGCATCTAGATATTGCGTACATTTTTGGAGTGTTAGGCAAATATTTAAGCAACTCAGGAATGGATCACTGGAAAGCAGTCAAAAGTGTAATGAGATATCTAAAGAGAACTTGTGATTACATGCTAACATATAGGAAGTCGAATAATGTTGAGATCATGGGATATTCGGACTCCGATTTTGCGGGATGCCAAAATAGCATGAGATCCACTTCAGGCTATGTATTTCTATTGGCTGGCGGAGCTATCTCTTGGAGAAGTGCCAAACAAGCACTAACATCTTCTTACACCATGGCGGCTGAATTTATAGCATGTTACGAGGCATCTAATCATGCAATATGGCAGAAGAATTTTGTCACTGGGCTGCATATTCTACAAGAGGTGGAAAGACCATTGAAATTGTTTTGTGACAATAGATCAGCTGTATTATATTCCAACAATAATAGGAGCTCGACAAAATCGAAGCACATCGACATCAAGTTCCTTGTTGTGAAATAAAGATTACAGAGTGCACAAATTTCGATAGAATACATAGGCACAAACTCCATGATAGCAGATCCTTTTACGAAATTGTTGAAAAATTAGAAATAATAAAATTTGTTTAATTATAAATAATATGGTTATGCTCCCAATCTGCATATAACGTTTTAAAAAGTTTTGTATCCCATCAAAAAAACTCTTTGACTTAAAGGAAATCTGCAGATTGAAGATCATCACCGAAAATTGACTGTAAAAATCATGGATTCTGGTACGCTTCCGCAATTACGATTATGATATATGCTCTTTCTTGAGAATTGAATAGTATTTGAGGATTGATTATTGAGATATGAAATCTAATTGATTTTTGCAATTCAAATTTCTTTCGTTCTTGACTTTTGAAGTCGAAACATCGTTCCGAACTTAAGAATCTTTATGTCAAATGGTCTGTAAATCATCGCTCATTTGTGTGCTTTCAAATTGAGGGTTGAAGAGTTGTATATGTTTATCAAGTTAATCAATATTGGGCAGATACAGGTGGAACTGGAACCCAATTTATTTTCCAACTAATCTACTCAATCAAATTAAGATGGGGCTTTGAACTAGTTTTGAGATTGGATCATGGGCCATAAAATATTGTACTCTAAAAGGTGGTACGTTTGGTTGGATAATTAGTACAGTATAATCGGATGCCTGGTTGATAATTGAACTGATTATTAATCACCCCTCACGATTATAATCATTCAATAATACTACTTGATTACAAATTTACTATATTAACCTTATTCAAATAAAATTAAAATTTTCCAGGATATACGTATACTCTTAGGCTAGGCTCCATTTAATTGATTTGATGAAATTAGATAATATTGTGATTATTAAAATATTAAGTAAGATGTCAAATAATATTTAATAAATATATGGTGTTCTCGCTTTGTTAGTCGTGGTTGCTTTATCAGTAACATTCGAGGCTTAGCTTTATCATAACTGTATATTTTATTTATTAGTAGGTCGAATTTTTATTTGTGAGACGGGTCAAACCTACCGATATTCACAATAAAAAGTAATACTTTTAGCATAAAAAATAATATTTTTTCATGAATAACTCAAATAAAAGATCTGTCTCATAAAATACGACTCGTGAGACCGTCTCACAGAAGTTTTTGCCTTTACTTATTGATGATTCATGAAGATCGTGAATGATAGCGATGTCTTATTTTCTACTAAATTTTTATTAGATTGAAATATAATTTTCATTATTTTAAAAAATATAGTGGATCCATATTAGTTATTGCAAGCCAAGCAAATAATGAGTCATGTTCAATGTACAAATGAAGGTTAAACTTTTAGTTATAAACTACATTTGAAATAAAAAAAAAACCCATTATAACTGTATTTTTGAAAGAGTTTTTTAAAATAAAATACAAAGATAATTTTGACATTTCAAATGCATTTTGTAACCCAATTTGTAACTCTCATTGTATATATAATATTTTTCAGCATATAATATCTCGATGCCAGAATCTACTCTGCAATGTATCCAAAGGCGTAACAAAATATATTTAGAAACACTGCACAAAATAATAAAAACTAAGTATTTTCTTCAATATGGCGAATCGATATCATTCAACCACTTAAAGTGAAACGCTAGCGAAAATGACATAAACAGCAGCTAGCAGTGGAACAGAATGTAAGCAACAATTGAAATGGGTAAAGGAAAATGGTATCAAGTATCAATAACTGCATCAACTCGTGCGTTGAAAATGGACCAATGAATCAACTCCACGTCTCATAAAGCAAATACACGGTCAACTCAAGTCATAATAGAGATTAAAAGAAAGTTTAGTTTGACTGAGTGAAAGATTAGCAGATAAGAGACACTTAAGAATCATTATATAAACTAGTAAAAACGCACACACGTTACATGTGTTATTATTATTCTAAATTTTTGATCAAATAATACTAAAAAATTAACACGAAATTATTTTCGATTTAGAAGAGTTGTTCGATTTAAAAGTAAAGTTTTGTTTAGATTTTTTTTCTATGTAAAATATAGAGCGATTTAAGGAGTTTTTCAATAAAGTAAGAAAGGTAATTATAAAATTAAATATTTTGGTATCGTTATTTACGTCTCAGAGTTAATAATATAGTATAGATAAATGAAGCTTATGTAGTGAAGTACTGTAATCGGTTTTCATTCTTTCTGCTTCCTTCCACTGTTGATTTCTGGTGCTTGACACGATAAAAGTTTCTTCCTGTAATCTTCTTTGAGAGAGTATAAAATATATTGCTCCTTGTTCTAAAGTGGACGTAGGCCTTAAGCCTAACCACTATTAATCGTGCGTCCCTGATTATATGCCGCAAGTTTTTTTTTTTTTTTTTTTGCTTTCTTTCAATTGTGTATGGTTGTTTGAATGAATTCTCGGCACATCTTGACCAAACAAATTCTGGGATTGTTTCATAACATCATATATCCACCAACATCTGAACTTAATGAGATCGTTCGGTTTGAAAGATGAGATGATGGATAACATAATAATTTATAACTAATTCGTCGTAAAATTTATTAAGATACTGGATTAAATAATGATATATAATCAATATTAGTCTTATCCTGCATACCAAACAGTGTATTTTTGTTTTCGTTTGGAAAGTAGTTGTAATTGATCAATGATACGGACCGAGGGAATAATATAATTTGATTGTTGCATTTTATTATTGCTGCAAATAGTTGTGCTAAAATATATTAAAGAGTAATATGTTATTATTATTATTATTGTATCAAGCTAAGGTAAAATGCATTTTCAATTTTGTTTTCAGAAATAAATACGATAAAATAACACTTTGATTATTACTAATTATAATACGTGGTTAATGCCGCCCGTGTGATAAACCTAACCTAATTCATGCTTATACTGTTATTTATTTATAGTGGCAACGGTCATGAATCTAGACATGATCGATTGACAAAGTCAATTTACATATATTATTTTTATTTTTATTTACATAAAAAGACCATAATGTGTTGTCTTATCCGAGGTTTGTCAAATTCTGTTTACTTGTTTATGTTTGGGCAACATGTTTTATGCTTAAACTGAGGACAATTTATAACACAGTAGATTTAATCATAATTGAATTTTATATTACAATTTTTAGGCATAAATTTGTGTTGGAAAATCAAAATCTGTTTCTGATTATAGTTTAAATCATAGCGAATTATCAAAATTCTTGATGTACTATTTGTTTATTATTCCAAGATCGACGTGGGAAAAAAAAACTTAGGAACAATATAATATCTAATTTTATATTGCATGATCCTCAATTTCAGGGAACTGATTAGGCCAAAACTACAAGTTGTTAATTATTAGTTCCTGAAATCGTGGTGTTAGGACAAGAAAAACATACAACGTAACCAAGGACAATTTTGCTGTGAAAATGTTAAGTTATTTTAAATTAATAATTTTCGAGTTTATGATTTATAAAAAAGAAAAGAAAAAATAGAGGATGTTTCACGCTAGATATTCTTGCAATTGCAATTCAGTGTCAAAGAGTCTTATAGTGGAAGCAAACATCTTCTATCTTATTGGGCTTTGTGGGCCTTTTAAAAGTGCTTGAAGCTTTTTCTTTCATGGTTTGTTATCACTAACCGCTATAATTAGAAATAAATTAATATGTTGAATAAACACCTTTATTTAACTTCAATTATTTCATTAATAATTAAATTTTTTTGTAAAACACTTTTTATCATAAATAATTAAAATCAAATTATAATTATTTATTTTGTGAGAAAATCCCACAATTTGATCAATAAAAATCATATGATTGAGAAGAACTGACTCTGATACCGTTGTTGATGTATCGTTTTCTTGCACCCAAAATGCATCGCAAGTTTATATTTTTTTGTTTTAATGTTCAAAACGTTCATTGGTATAATTTAAAACATTAAAAGGGTTTTTCTGGTTAACTTTGCGTATTTAATGCTAGACACCAAATCAGTCCAGAATTAGCGGAATTGGTTCTTCTTGTAAGTCTCTACGAACAGATCTTCCTCCTTTTTTAGATCGTCAAATAAGTTCCTCAATCAGATACTGAGTTCCTCGTTTAATTCGCACTATAGATCTAAACGATTTAGCGTCGAGATTGGATCAACAGAATTTCAAAAGTCTGGCATTATTGCGGCGTTGTCGAGGCGACAACATGGTAGAAGAGGGTGGTCAAATTTTTGTTCCAAAAATTCAAGTTATCCGAAAACTTTATGTGTTGAGGAGAGAAGGGAAATTTTTTGGTGTAAAAATAATGTAATTTCATATAACCCTTCATTAATATTTATAAGTTACTTAGATCAAGATATTGTTATTCCATTATTTAAAATCTCTAATGTATGTATTTTATACTCTTAATAATACAATGTATAATTAAATCATTATCAAGTTTTGATATTATAATATATTTTTATATATTTATATATATACATATATATGCTTTAAATTAAATAACTTATATTTAATTACTCAATTAATTAATTAATATATTTTAAGCTCTTCTAAAATATTTCATGACAACTTTGCACTTAATACTCACCACTATTAATATTACTTACAAAATAAATAATTGTGAACTCATTATAACCTCGATCGACAATCAGATAACGTTAATGTGTGGAGGGTATAAATCTCATTCATATAATGAGAAGTAAAAACTTTGAAGGACAAAATTTTCCACTAATCCATTTTTGGCAGTTGCTAGTTTTGTGAACTCCTTAGTAAAACAGAGAGTTCCACTCTCCTCACTTAATTAGCTGTTAAGCTTACTTGCACATTTTCCATCATATGAAATCAACTTTTAAACTCCTTTATAAATAATCTATTTGATCTCCATAAAACTACAGTCGCCAAATTCAACTCATTGAACTTGACTATCTCAATAGTAACACAAAATCCAATACTCGTGTGACCCTCAATAGTTCAGAGATAAAACTAGCCGTTGATTCACAAATTCAGGTGATCCAGAATAACATTTATTTATATCAGGGCTAATCCTAATTAGCACCATTATTTTCATCAGCCCTTTGATCGAAAATGTCAAAACTCAAGCCAGATCACACCCATCGGATCATGGTAATAATGTCTAATAGCATCGTCCCATTATCCTATAGGTATCATTTATAGTGCATGCAAGAGCCTTAAGTTATGGTTAGCGTAAAGTACAGTCCTTTCAACTCATATATTCCTATCAAATCTGCAATCATTGATATATCGAAAGTTTCATATGAATTCGATAATGACGTGATGTATCTTTGAGTAATAACAGTGACACAGTATGTGCAACTAGGAAAACACATTTCTTTAAAGCACATATTTTGCTCTGGCCAAAGATTCCTTGCATCATTAACTAATCAGATCACATAGGATATCTTCACCTATAGGCAAACGGTAAATCTCCGACTACAATGCATTGGCTTCTTTGTATTTCGAAACTATACCCAACCTCGTCACCTGATAACCCTCAATGGAGTCGGTAAACTAGTCAAAGTACAGTGCTAGTACACAGAGCCTCCATGTTGTCCCGTGTCAAAGGTCTAATGGTGTACAACCATAACTAATGACTATTCCACTCGATAAGTGATAACCATTTGGACAGTCTGAAGGAGGGTTGTTCAGTGCATTATCAAATGACCACTCGTCTCCATGCTCTTACCAATGAAAAATAGTGTTTACATGATAGATGTTAGTCTCAAGCTCCAGCGATTTTTATCCTTATTTTAGGCAGCTGATTTGACTAGAAACCTATTTAGAATATACAATGCACTTTATAATGAGTTTCACGATCTTACGTCACGAGGCAGATCTCATGATTCCAATTGTATATTCAAGGAATTTATCTATCCAGCTTGCATGAGTATACAAATAAAGTAAATGTCACAATTGGATAAAATCGTAAAATATTATTAAAATAAGGAATTTTTTTTACATAAGAGTGAATAAAGCTCAAGACACAAGTTGGTTCACTGGATATCTACTATAACTCCAAGATCCCTTATTTGTAACTTCAAATGCAGAAAAGATTTAAGGCTTGCAGCTGATTATTCTTTGTTTTCTGTGATAATAATGTGATATATACACACCACCAACAAAGTTATATCATTCAAATATTGCCTTGATAAAAAGTGATTGATCGCGTTTAGATTGTCTATATCCACCAAACCTCATAACACTAGAATTTTTTGTTTTATTGGCGTGAAGCTTGTTTAAGTTACAAATGGGCTTTTGCAATTTGCATACTTTTCCAATTTCATGAACTTTATATCATCGATGAATAGACATAAATAATTTCATCGAGATCACCTTGCAAGAAAGCATTGTCAACATCCATTTGATGAAGATTCCACTGATTATTTGTAGAAAGGCTCAACAGGCAGTGTATTGTAACAATCTTCGTTGTAGGAGAAAACATAGCATGGAAGTCAACTCCTTGTTCTTGAGTGTATCCTTTAGCAACCAAAAGTGCCTTAAACCTTTCCACCATTCCATCCAACTTGAATTTTACCTCATAAACCAACATACGACCTATCAGAACCACCCAACAGGCTTGTCCACCATATCCCAAGTCTCATTTGCCTCGTGTGTTGTGAGTTCTAGGTCTATAGCTTCTCTCTAATTGGGATATGAAATAGCCTCTGGGTAGCACCATGGCTCCTTAACAAATGAAAGGAAGGAGAAAACTTTGAATATGTGAGATGATTAGATAAAGGATAGGTGAACACTATTGATTGTGTGAGATTTAGATTTGCAAATGAAATCCTTAGTCCATACAAGTGGAATAACACCGCAGGAAGACCTGTACAATGGAGGGAACAGAGAACTACAAGGAATGAAAACATGTTCTAGAGAAGAATTAGGAACATGCATCGGAAAGAAAACACGAGATGAATTAGAAATGGGGTCCTCAATGAATAGTTGAACATGACAGATTTGAGAGGACTCAACAATTGAACGAAATGAAAATACATCCTCATGAAAAAATTATCTCTAGAGAAGGATTTTGTTGTTTTGACTATTCTTAAGCTTTTACCCTCTTTGGACATTAGAATATCCAAAGAAAACACAAGAGAAGGGGAAAATTTGTGATATCTTGGTAACAATTGTGTATCATAATCAACCAAAGGTCCTGATACTCACGGGAAATTTAGGGTTCGATTCCAGCAAGTGTCACTAATCCAGACGCAGGTTTTGAAATTACCTTGAGCCTGAAATCACAAATAAGATCGTTAGGAGGGGTCCAGGAGGGTGTCCTGGCGTAGTCTCTCCGACGCTCAAGTCAGAGACTGAAGATATATGGGGGGAGCAGCTAAGGGTGCTGCTGAAAACAATATAATGAATGAATTAATTGAACACTCAAACATGATATTTAAAGGAGGATACTTGGGCCCTTGATGGTATGTCTTCCATTTGGGCTAGGGATGGGCCAAGGGTAGTGGGCCCATCCATGGGGTATCACCAGTCTCCCCCTCCAGAGTCGAACTGATTCGTAGGTTCAAAGTTCGATTAGTTGTGTCGTCCTTGGTTTATCGGCGGCGAGGACGTACCGTAATAGAAAAATTATTTCGTTTGCCGTTAACGAAGATGTCCACCGCTGCGAAAATTACGGGGATCGACCTGTCCGGTCAGGTCGTGGGGGTTTGGGGGAAACGCCCCCAAAAGCTCTTCAGAAATAATCATTCGACAGGGTGAGGCCGTGCGAAAATTTGAAAATAAATCAAATCGCAATCTTGTTCTATAGGAAATATATCAGATCACAATCCTGTCCTGAAAGGAAAGATTTGGGCTCCCCCTATAAATAGAGGTCCCCTCCTTGCTCCATTCTTATTTCACCCAAAAAAAAAAAAATTTCTCCCTGCTCTGGTCACTAACTCTCCCTCTTATGCCTCATTCACACGCTCCTCCTTCGCTTGACCGCCCATGCGCCCGGCGCTCCAACTCGCACAGCAGCCGCACCGAGCGTTCATCTACACAGCACCATCATCGCCTGCCAACGCGTGCCTCACCACCCTCGCCCCACGCCCTCGCCAGCCCAGCACCCTCGCCCACACACGCAGCCTCTCCCCACACACGTAGCCTCGCCCACATCCCATCACGCCCTCGCCTCGCCCTTCACGCTCCCCAGCCAATCTCACCCCACGCCCTCGCCTCGCCCTTCACAGCGCGCAACCCATCACCATCCCGCCCCCTCGCCCACAGACGCAGCCTCGCCCCACACACGCATCCTCGCCCCACGCCCTCGCCAGCCCGGTACCCTCGCCCACATACACATCCCATCACGCCCTCGCCTCACCCTTCACGCTCGCCCAACCCATCTCGCCCCATGCCCTCGCCTCGCCCTCGCACTCACCTACGCTCGCCTAGCGCCACCACCTCGCCCAAACTCCCGCCTCGCCAAAGCCACCACCTCGCCCTGCCGCGCCCCGCTGCACGCTTGCCCCTGCCGAGCGCCTCACCGAGCCGAGCCCCGCTGCACGCTCGCCCACATATGCAGCCTCGCCCCACACACGCAGCCTCGGCCACATCCCATCACGCCCTCGCCTTGCCCTTCACGCTCGCCCCTGCCGAACGCCGCTGCACGCTCTTGTACCGCACGAGCGTGCACCACACTTGTGCTCGTCCCCGGTTCACCCTCGTGGTTCTTCGAGTAGTTTTTCACGTCTCCCTTGGGTTAATTTTCTTTTTTCCCTGTTTAATTACCCTTGGCACCCATGTCTTCATCTGATTCCGAGTTTAATTCTTCGAGTGACCCCGAGAGGTTTAGCGAGTCCAGCGAGTCTAGCAGGTCTAGCGAGTCTAGCCAGAGTAGGACCTCCCTAGCTGATCCTGAATTTACCCTCGATTCTCACGAGGAGGAAGTCACCACTCATATCCGTCCTGGTAATGGAAGTGCGCCATGTGACCCAACAAATGAACATATCTGAAGCAGATAACTTATGGTACGGTCACTTGTCATCCCACATCCCTGCTGGTAGCGAATCAAAACTTAGAACTTTGTGGCACATTCCTCCATCCCATCAGATCATCATTCCTACCGCTAAGGACCGAACCTACCTAGCTCCCAAGGGCTGCTACACCTTCTTTCAGCACCACCTTGATGCCGGTCTCCGTTTTCCCTTGTGCGATTTCTTCCAAGAATTGAGCAAATGCTATCAGGTGCATCTAGGTCTGCTAACTCCCAATGCTCTCCGCTTGATAAGCTGTTTTGCTGTGCTATTCCGGGCCTTAGATCTCCATTTGAATTGCACCACTTTCTCCTACTTCTTTGTTCTGTCCAGATCAAAAGAATGACCTTTTTATGTGACTTCTCGGTCTACCCATAAGCTTTTCGAGGGGGCTCCTAGTCATGTTAAGGACTGTAAAAAGTATTTCTTCTTTATCCAACCACCCAAAGAATTGACCTATTATACCGATTGGTACCCCACTTTTTCAAGCCTGAACTTTCTAAGGGTTATAAGAAGGATAATGAGTATCTGGAGATAATGAGTGTGCTAGGAGATCGATACTTTAGCATTCCCCAACTTCTATCTGAAGATCTCTTGTGTCATGACGGGTTTAGTCCTGCGAAAATTAAACTGAAGGAGAACGCCGGTAGATACTCTCATCTCTTCACCCTTTCTATTCCTCTTTTGCTTATTGTGTTCTTTGATGATATTCTCATTCGGTTCACTGTTTTATTTGCAGGTGCTAGAATCATGAATGCCGCACTGCAACGTGAGATTGCGAAAAAGAAAGTTGGGAGTTCATCCTCTGCCCCACAGAAATCAGTCGTTCCAGCA
Organism: Primulina tabacum; assembly: GCF_025594145.1. NCBI lineage: Eukaryota > Viridiplantae > Streptophyta > Magnoliopsida > Lamiales > Gesneriaceae > Primulina > Primulina tabacum. The sequence goes on from NC_134551.1 coordinate 43,070,095, forward strand.
GTCACGACGGGCATAAAGGGAGATTGCAATGCTGCTGAGAAAAAGAAAACAGGTTCTTGCTCCACTACTGCAAAGAGGCCTGCTAGCTCCTCTACTGCTGCGAAGAAGAAGGCAGGCTCATCCTCCTCCGCCCCAAAGCGAGCCTCCTCTCCACCTCCTCCGCCTGGTAAAAAGAAGGCGTCCATTGATCCTAGCCCGTTAGTCCCGCATTCTGGAAAGCGCAAGATTTTTGAGATCTCAGTCGTGTCGGTCTCTTCTCCAGAAGGGTCAGGGTCGGATGAGGGGCCTCCCCCTGAATTAGGGGTACATCCTCTATACACATCAGATACGGCCATCGTTGGGCGGGGTCCTACTCAGCTGGCTCAGAAGATAATGTATCAACTTCCTTCCGACGCGGAAGCAGCGTTCATTAATTCACTGGGGTGGTCTGACCTCACTCGCCGGACATGCAGCATCACTGAGGTATATTTCTCCTTCTAGTCTCTAGATTGATGTCCAATACATGTATGATTTTCTTATCATCTTTTCACTCTTGTCTACTTATCCAGGGCATGATGTACATAGGGGAGTTGGTGGAGAGTGCCAACGCCACTCCATCTACTGCCTGCCAAGACTTGCGCGAGGGCATGGCTCTTCGTGAACAGCTCCAAGGCTACTATCGATGAGATGAAAGCAACACATTCTAAGGAGCTTTCGGAGTCCCAAGCTCGAGGTGACGAGCTTCTGAAGGAAAAACAAGAGCTTCTGAAAGAGGAACACAAGCTTCAGCGACTGACAGAGGACAGTGTGAGGGAGAACCAGAGGCTGAAGGAAGAGTTAAAGACTGTTCAAGCTGAGGCAGCACAAATCCATAGGGACCTCAAGGACGCCAAGGCGCAACACGCTTCCGAAGCCTCTTCATTCAAGGAAGAATTCCTCAAGTCTGAGGAGTTCAACGATATCTGCGTTCCTAAAGCTTATCATTTCCTGGAGGTGGGTTTCGAGGGTGCGGTCGGCCTCTTCAAGGCTCAGGGCTATCCTCCGCCAGGCGCCCCTACTGACTTCATCGACATTGAGGCTTTCGTAGCGAGTCTCCCCCTATTCTTAGACCGTTACTTTTGTTATTTTTTATCTCTGCAGACATTGTATGCCTTCGGGCCATATTCTGTTACTTTCTGCACTGCTTTACTTTCCACTAGTACTATGCGACTTTTGCGATGTTTACATTTGGTTACTTTCTTTTGCACGCTTTTGGCATGTACGAACTCGCTTTACGCAACATTGAGTATTTTGCATTTGGATTTATGGCTTCTTCGGAGTTTGTATATGATATTATTAACCTGCTAGGGCAAATAAAATCCCCACCCTCTAACTCCTCTGCTAGGTGATATTTTAGCAGAAAAATCCAATTTTTCACGCAGCTCTTCTACTAGGCGATGCCTTAGTAGAGGAATAAAAATTCAACACCCTCACCCTCTAACCTCTAACTCCTTTGCTAGGTGATACCTTAACAGGAAAATAAAAATTCAACATCCCCACCCTCTAACTCCTCTGCTAGGTGATACCTTAGCAGGAAAATAAAAATTCAACACTCCCGCCCTCTAACTCCTCTGCTAGGTGATACCTTAGCAGGAAAATAAAAATTCCACATCCACAACCTCTAACTCCTCTGCTAGGTGATACCTTAGCAGAAAATAAAAATTCAACACTCCCGCCCTCTAACTCCTCTGCTAGGTGATACCTTAGCAGGAAAATAAAAATTCCACATCCTCACCCTCTAACTACTCTGCTAGGTTATACCTTAGCAGGAAAATCCAATTTTTCACGCAGCTCTTCTACTGGGCGATGCCTTAGTAGGGAAATAAAATTTTTTCTCTTCTTCCAATCTCTGCTCCTCTACGAGGCGATGCCTTAGTAGGAAAATAAAATTTTTTCTCTTCTTCCAAACTCTGCTCCTCTACTAGGCGATGCCTTAGTAGGAAAATAAAACTTTTTCCCGCCCCAACTCTGCTCCTCTACTAGGCACAGCCTAAGTAGGAAAATAAAATTTTTCCCCGCCCCAAATCTGCTCCTCTACTAGGCACAGCCTAAATAGGAAAATAAAATTTTTCCCCGCCTCAACTCTGCTACTCTAGTAGGCACAGCCTACGTAGGAAAATAAAATTTTTTCTCTTCTTCCAAATTCTGCTTCTCTACTAGGCGATGCCTTGGTAGGAAAATAAAATTTCTCCCCGCTCCAACTCTGCTCCTCTACTAGGCACAGCCTAAGTAGGAAAATAAAATTCTTCTCCGCCCCAACTCTGCTCCTCTATTAGGCACAGCCTAAGTAGGAAAATAAATTTTTTTTCTCTTCTTCCAATGCAAAAACATTCAGGAATTAAAAAAAAGAACAAAATTTAATTGAATTCCAAATGATTACATAGAAAAATTCGAAATGAAATACATCAGCAATCAAATCAAGGATAATATTTTCTAAGATGATAAGCGTTTCAGGGCCACTTCAATGCCTTGGCTTGCACATTCTCCAAATAATAGGCTACAGAACTCAGCCTTTCAATAACTTTGAAGGGACCCTCCCACTTCGGGTCCAATTTTCCTCTTTGCTCTTCTTGCACCTTCCTCAGGACCAAGTCACCTACCTGGAAGTTCCTCTGAATGACTCTCCGATTATAAGACTGTGCAATACAGTTTTTATAAGCTTCCATGTGAATGCTGGCAGCCTCTCTCTTTTCTTCCAAAAGATCAAGGTCAGTAGCGCGTCTCGCATCATTGTCTTCGTCATAAAACACTACCCTTGCCGATTCAAACTCAATCTTAGCCGGGAGCACTGCCTCATTACCGTAGACCAAACTGAAAGGATTTTCTTTGGTTCCTTCCCTCGGAGTGGTTCGGTATGCCCATAAGACACTTGGTAGCTCATCCACCCAATTGCCCTTAGCTTTGCCAAGTCGAACCTTTAGACCCTGCACCAGTGTCCGATTAGTCACCTCCACCTGACCATTACTCTGCGGGTAAGCGACAGAGGTAAATACTTGTTGGATCTTCATCTCTTTACACCAAGCTTGGTTCTTGGCCCCCTGGAACTGTCTCCCATTATCGGATATCAGTTTCCTAGGTACTCCGTATCTGCATACTATACTTTTCCACAAGAACTTCAGGACGTCATTCTCAGTGATTCTGGCCAGAGGCTCTGCTTCCACCCATTTTGAAAAATAGTCAACTGCTACCAATAAGAACTTCTTCTGAGCAGGAGCTATAGGAAAAGGCCCCACAATATATATTCCCCACTGGTCAAAAGGATAGGCGGCCGTGACAGCCTTCATTGCCGCGGCCGGTCGGTGATGCAGCCGGGCATGGCGTTGACAACTATCACTAACTCTTGAGCATCACGCAGCACGGAGGGCCAAGAATAACCAGCGAGCAGCACCTTCCTTGCCAACGCATAAGTCCCTAAATGATTTCCACAACATCCCTCGTGAACTTCTCGGAGCACATAATCAGCCTCTTGATAACTCAAGCACCGAAGAAGCGGCCCTCCAAAAGACGTTCTATACAACACTCCTCCGATCATCACATAACGCGAACACTGTGTCTTCAACTTATGAGCTTCGCGAGGGTTATCAGGAAGCTTTCCCTCTTTCAAGTAATCAACTATGCCAGTCCTCTAATCCTCTCCTCCTGTTCCACTGCGGGTGAACTCGTGTGAGGTGTGAGTTCAACTTGAAATACCACATCTCTAGTCTTCCAACTTCCCATTGTTCCAGCCATTTTGGCTAGAGTGTCTGCCTTTTCATTTTCTTTCCTGGGAATCTGTTCAAATGTAATCTCTGTGAATTTCTCTCTGACTCTGTCCACTTCTCGAGCATACTCAATAAGCTTCTCATCTTTCACATCATACATCCCCTTCATCTATTGTGCTACCAATTGCGAGTCATAAAAAATAAGTACCCGGGTAGCTCCCACATTTCTGGCTGCTCGCAGTCCTGCCAACACAGCCTCATACTCTGCCTCATTGTTGGATGCTCGAAAATCCAATCTCACAGCCAACTTCACTTCCTCTCCTAGCTGGTGAAATCAGTACTACTCCCACCCCACTTCCATCCTTCGACGAGGAACCATCAACATACACCTTCCAAGGGTCTTCATTCTCCTGATGCACGGTCTCAGCCAGAAAATCGGCTAAGGCTTGTGCTTTGATAGCAGTTCTAGGCTCATACTGGATGTCATACTCTCCCAGCTCAGTAGTCCATTTTACCAAGCGGTCAGACATATCGGAATGAGTGAGGATTCTGCCCAATGGACTGTTAGTTAGCACCACAATTGGATGAGATAGAAAATAGGGCCTCAAGCGCCTCGCTGTCATCACCAAAGCCAAAGCCAATTTTTCCAACCCTGAATTCCTGATTTCTGCCCCTTTGAGTGCATGCGAAACGTAGTAAACCGGCTGCTGAACTGATCTTTCTGACTTAACTAGGACCGAACTCACAGCCCCTTCAGTGGCAGATAAATATACCCACAAAGGCTCACCTGCTGCCAATTTGGCCAAGATAGGCAGCTCAGCAAGATACTCCTTCAACTCGGTGAAAGCCTTCTCGCAATCCGGACCCCATTCAAATTTTTTCGCCTTGCGCAAGGTCCGGAAGAATGGTAAACTCCTGTGAGCGGACCTCGAGATAAAACGTGCCAGAGCAGCAATCCTCCCTGTCAACTGTTGAACATCTTTGGGTCCCCGAGGAGAGACCATATCTTGGATAGCTTGGACTTTCTCGGGGTTGGCCTCGATCCGTCTTTCTGTCACCATATAACCCAAAAACTTTCCACTCCTCACCCCGAAGATACACTTCTGAGGATTCAACTTCAGCCCGTAGGATTTGAGGGTCGCAAAGGTTTCCACCATATCAGGTACGAGCTGGGATGAGTCTTTTGATTTTACCATGATGTCGTCCACATACACTTCGACATTCCTTCCCATCTACTTAGTAAATACCCTATCCATCAGTCTCTGATACGTGGCTCCGGCATTTTTGAGTCCGAAGGGCATGACCACGTAGCAGAAAGTTCCTTCAGAGGTAATGAAATTCACTTTATTTTGGTCCTCCACGGCCAAGGGGATTTGGTGGTATCCCTGATAAGCATCCAACATACACAAATATTGATGTCCCGCTGTGGAGTCCACCAACTGATCTATCTGAGGCAGAGGATAATAATCTTTAGGGCATGCCTTATTGAGGTCTCTGAAATCCACACACATCCTCCATTTCCCTGAACTCTTCGGAACAAGAACGACATTCGAGAGCCAAGTAGGAAACTGCACCTCTCGAATGTGCCCAGTATTGAGCAACTCCCTTACTTCTTTTTTTATAACTATATCCTTCTCAGGCCCGAAATGTCTCTTCTTCTGCTTTACGGGACGAGAATTCGGTAAGATGTTCAATCGGTGCCCTGCTACATCTGGGCTCGTCCCTGTGAGCTCTTGGGCTGACCAAGCAAATCCGCTGAGATTAGCTTGTAAACAAGTAATGAGTTCCTCCCTGACTTTTGGGTCAAGGTCAGGGGCTATTCTAAGGGTCTTCTCATCGGGCCCCAATGTCACAATCTCCGGCTTTTCATCCATCACCTCATGAACCTCCCTTACTACCACGGGCAACCCGCTTCGCCCCCTTCTAATCATATTGACCTCCACACGAGCCCTCTTCCCCTCTTCTTTCACTATTCCCTCATAACACCGACACGCGACCCTCTGGTCCCCGCATAAGACTCCAACCTCTTTCCCTACAGGAAACTTCAACTTCTGATAATACGTGGACGCTACAGCTCTGAAATCTTTTAGGGCTGGTTGCCCCAGAATTCCATTGTAAGCGGATGGGGTGTCCACCACAGTAAATGTTGTCATCTTTGTTACCCGCCGAGGCTCATGTCCCAAAGATAGAGGAAGGACAATCTGACCGAGCGACGGGATGGCATGTCCTGCAAATCCATATAGAGGAGTAGAGATCGGCTCAAACTCAAATCCCTCCACCTTCATCTGATCCAGAGTGCTCTTGAACAGGATATTAACAGAGCTTCCATTATCAATAAAGATTCGTGCCACATCGTAATTGGCAACAGTGGCCGTCACCACCAAGGCATCGTTATGAGGAGCCACAATGCCTCGGAGGTCATCCGGTCCAAAACTAATGACAGGATCCTGTGGTAAATCCGTGCTCCTGGATATTTCAAAATTCTCCAACCTCCTCCCATGCGCCTTCCGCGCTCGCCCTGAATCCCCATCAGTAGCACCCCTGAGATCATATGAATCATTCTTCTTGTAGGGTGGTTATCCTCATTCGCTCCCCTCCTCGGTTCAGCGGGCTCCCGAGGGACATCCTGACCTCGACCTTCTCTCCTCGGCTCCTCGATCCTCTGATATATCCACGGAGGGCCTCGACCCCGCCTAGAAGATGGGCGAGATCTCAGTTCACACCCGGACGAGGATCCTTCTTGCCTACCCCGCGGCGGAGGTCGAGCACTGCTCTCAACCCTCTGCGACTTCTCCCCCCTCTCCCTTGACTCCCTCACCTCCATCACCTTATCCCGACTCCTATTCAGTGGAACATGTGATGAGAATTGTCCTCTACTTCTGGTTCCGTCCTCCTCCCTCTCACCTGCACCTCTCTTCTTACGCCCCTCTCGGCTCCCTCCACCCTACTCCCTCCGGGTTGGTTTTCTATCCTTCTGTACCGTTGGGCATCTTCCAAGTTTACATATTTTTTCGCCCGAGCTAACAAGTCATCATAGCTCGACGGAGGTTTCTTTACCAGCGACTTGAAGAATTCTCCCCCCCTCAGCCCTTGGGTGAAGGCACTCACCATGATGTTAGGGGTAGCCGCTGGTATTTCCAGTGCTGCACTGTTGAAACGCTGGACGAATTCTCGCAAAGTTTCAGCCTCTTGTTGTTTCATCACAAACAGGCTCAAATAATTCTTCTGGTGCCTCTTGCTGCTAGCAAATTGGTGCAAGAAAGCTTTAGCAAAATCCTCAATAGAGTGTATGGAGTTGGGCTGCAGGGTATTAAACCATTGTTGGGCTGACCTCACCAACGTGCCCAAAAACACCCTGCACCTGACTCCATCTGAATATTGGTGCAACAGAGCCGTATTCTCAAATCTCCCCTAGTGTTCTTCGGGGTCTGTATGTTCTTCATATTCTCCAACGTTTGATTGTCGGAAATTTGGAGGAAGCCTTTCTTCCAAGATGGCTAGTGAAAAAGGGCTTCCTTTCTTGGGTACCGACGCCCTGCTTCCTACTTGCTCCCTCAACCTCCGTATCTCCTTCCACATCTCCCCCATCTCACTAATCTCCCCACTTTGGAAGGGATGCGTCTCTTCGACCCTGCTCTGGTGGACTTCAACATTTTCCTCTCGCTCCTGGCGAGTGGCCTGCTCTTCAACGAATGTAGATTCTTGGTTCCTCTTCATAGCCTCATCCACGGTCCGAGTGATAAATTGACCCAACTGCTCCAGGGTCAAGTTCCCCACATTTTCATTAGGACGGGGTTGCTCGACCTTGTTCTCTTGACGAGGTTGTTCTGTTCTCGCCTCCTGATGGGGTAGTTCCTGCCTTGCCTCAGCATGAGACTGTTCGGGTCCCCTCTGAGGACGCGATGATGCTGAGGTAGCTCTTCTACTCCCTCTCTTCCTTACCATCTCTAGGTCTCAACTCAAATTTTCCCACAGAAGGCGCCAAGTGATATTCACGGGAAATTTAGGGTCCGATTCCAGCAAGTGTCACTAGTCCAGACGCATGTTTTGAAATTACCCTGAGCCTGAAATCACAAATAAGATCGTTAGGAGGGGGCCAGGAGGGTGTCCTGGCGTAGCCCCTCCGACGCTCAAGTCAGAGACTGAGGATATATGGGGGGAGCAGCTAAGGGTGCTGCTGAAAACAATATAGTGAATGAATTAACTGAACACTCAAACCTGATATTTATAGGAGGATACCTGGGCCCTTGATGGGCTTGTCTTCCATTTGGGCTAGGGATGGGCCAAAGGTAGTGGGCCCATCCATGGGGTATCAGGTCCTAAGATGATTGTAAGAAGGTGGCTTGCGAAAAAACATATCCAAACAAGTTTTTCCATCAAGACTAAGGCTAAGGGTGCAACTAATTATATGAAGGTCAGCACACAATCTCCCCAAAATTTGACTGGGTGAGATGATTGAAAATCTAAATATCTGAAAATATCAAGTATGTATCTGTGCTTATGTTCAACCACCTAGTTTTGCTATGGTGTAATTTGGTAAGAACTCTAGTGAAGAACACCTAGAGAGGAAAAAACAGATTGCACTCAATCTTGAAAAAATTCGTGGCATTATCATTTTAGCTACTTTGACTAATTGGTCAAATTGAGTCCAAATCAGGGCAAAAAATTGTTCAGTAATCGCAATGACGTCTAACTTGGAGCATATTAAATTAACCCACGTTACCCTTGAAAAAACATCTACAAGCGTCAAAAATGACTTTTCACTATTGTAGGTTTGGGTGTTGAATGGATCTCAAATATCCACATGAATCAAATAAAATGGACAAGGAGACTTTTCCACATTAAATGAAGGAAATTTAGTCGAGATTGTTTGGCTTAAGGAAAAATAGAACAATGAGTCAATAGAATTTTTTTAGGCATAAATGGAAGCAAAGACATTCTGGGCGATGACATATTACCCTATCCACAATTCATGACTAACACAATTGAAAGCAACTTATCGTTATTGGAAAATAAATTTTGGAGAAAATTTTATTTTAATGAATTAATAATATGTAATGATACATCAAAATATATAGATGATTTATCTAATCAAAATAATATCTGATATAATCTAATTTGAATTTAAACATAAAAGGATAAAAAAAGCTATATAAACTACCAAAAATCAAAGAGTTATCTTATATTCTAAGTTATTTATCATATAATCTATGTATTTTGAACACCTCCTTCAAGTTGAGTCGTATATGTTAATCATGCCCAACATGAAAATCATGTCTTCAAACTTGGGTCTAAAGAGAGCTTTTGTGAGGATGTCAGAAACTTGAAAATGAGTAGAGATGTATTCGATACCCACTACAAGAAAATATTGAATACACAACACCTTAAAGACAACGGTTTTACAAAACAACCATTGTCTTTTACTTTTTAACAATGGTTTTAGTGAAAACCATTGTCTTTGCGCTTTTTTTTAAGCAAAGGCAACGGTTTAGCTTATTATTTAGGCCACAGACAATGGTTTTGAAAACTGTTGTCTATGAGCTTGTTTTTGTGTGTCAATGACAACGTTTTTTGTAAAGCTGTTGTGGATTAGCGTGTTTTTTTGGACAAACGACAACGGTATTAGTGTGTTTTTTGGAAAACAACAACGGTGTTAGGAAACTGTAGTTGATTGTCAGATAATTACCGACAATTTTGCTTAAACTATCGCTATATTTAGCGACGATTTTATTAAAACAGTCGCAATTTTTAAAATAACGACGGTCTAAAAAAAACCGTCGCTAATAGTGACGGTTTAATAAACAACCGTCGCTATTTACAAAAAAAAATGTCACAAATTGTCTATAAATACTCAGGTTTTCGGTCCATTTTCCTCCACATCGTCCACATCTACGATAAATTTTTCTCTCTTAGACGATTTTAGATTCGATTTAGGGTAAGTTTTTTCGCTTCAATTCTTGGTAAATTTCTAAGTGTAGTTAAGATCATGAATATTATTAGCTTAGTCAGATTGTAGATTTTTTTGATAGATTTAATTATAAAAGTAACTTTTTTTATTTTACTTAAAAATTAGCGACGGCTCAGTCAACAACCGTCGCTAATTTTAGCGACAGTACATCTTAAACCGTCGCTAATGAGCGACCGCTAAGTCAAAACCCGTCGCTAAAATTAGCGATGATATATCATAAATCGTCGCTAATTAGCGACGGTTTTTTTGCGACGGTTTTCACAATATGATAGCTACGACAACGGATATTATCCGTTGTCGTTTTGTGTTTTTGTTGTAGTGACCCACAATTCTTTTCTCAATCTTCTCACTGATGAACTGACGATTAACCTCAATATGTTTGGTTCGATCACGATGAATTGGATTCTTGACAATGTCATTCCAGTTTTAGTTATATTGAGAAATATTTGGAGTTACAATCCTTCACATATCCCTTGAGCCAACGATCAAAACTGTGCTTCGCACTTCTTCGTGATACTACTGATTGTTTCTTTCTCCGCCAGGTTATTAGATTTCCGCACACAAATGAGCAGTAACCTGATGTAGAACACCTGTCATTTGGAGAACCTACCCAAACTGCATCACTGTAAACATTGATGTCCTTATAGGAGGATTTTCTGTAAAGTAGTCCTTTCCCAGAAGCCTTTTTTAGGTATCTTAATACCCGATATACAACATCCATTTGATCCTCGGTTGGATTATTCATAAACTAGCTACAACTCTTACAACATACCCAATGTTCGGATATGTGTGAGAGATATATATTAACTTTCCTACCAGCCTTTGATATCCCCCTTATCAACCCCTGGACTGTCATTATTTATCTCAATATTCACATTAAGGTCCATGGGTGTGTCAGCCGATTTGCACCCCAACATATGTGTTTCTTTTAAGAGATGTAACACATATTTCCTTTGAGAGATTGAGATCTCACGTGATGATCTTGCCATCTCCATTCCCAAAAATATTTCAAATGCCCTGAATCTTTCATTTCAAAATCCCTCTATAGTAGCAACTTCACACGAGTTATTTCTTTCTAATCGTTTCTGCAAGAACAATGTCATTATCATATACAATGATAATGAAAATTTTCCTTCTTCTAAGTGTTTGGCGAGCATCGTATGGTCAGATTGTCACTTTTTGTATCCATCTCCATTTAGGATGTTAGTGAATAAGTGAAATCAGGCCCAAGAAGATTGTTTTAGACCATAGAGTGAATTCCTTAGCCAACATACTTTGCTGACAGTTGCTCCCGATTCAAAGCCTTGGGGAATGTCCATGTATACTTTTTCTTCAAGATCGTCGTTCAATAATTCATTTTTGAGTTCAAGCTGATATAACGGCCAATCTAAATTTGCAGCAATTGACAAGAGGTCTCGAACGATATAAGTTTTGCCACAAGAGAAAATGCATCTTCAGAGTAAATGCTATATGCTTGTGTATACCCTTTTGCTACCAATCGTGCTTTAAAGCATTCAATACTCTCATTAGCCTAATGTTTAACAGTGAAGATCCACTTACATCCAAATTTCATTTTTATAGGTGGAAAGTCAGTGATATGACATGTGTTACATTTTCTTTCCATTACCTTTATTTCATCAAATCCAACAACCTTACAATTAATTTAGATATGTGGGGAACGTCTAGTGTACAATCCAGAGGTGATTTAAGGTATTTACATATCTATGAATGATGATCACTTCAGAAATGTTTGGATCACACAACTGAAAAGCAAGGATAAAGATGTTCGAGCTTATAAGGATTGGAAGGTATTGGTTAAAGCCCAAACATGAAATAAAATAAAGAAATTAAGCACTGATAATGAGATTGAATTTTTTTCAAAACAATTCAATAAATATTGCAAAGATGAGAGCATTTCAAGACACTTAATAGTGGTAGGAACACCTCAACAAAATAGACTTGCCGAAAGGATGAATCAAACGATCGTCTAAAAAGTGAGATGCATGTTGTCAAATGAATCTGTACCTTTAGTTTTCTGGCAGAAGTAATCAAAAGAGCATGTTTCTTAATTAATATGTGTCCATCAACAGCCGTGAACTTCAAAACCTCACAAGAAATGTGGAGTGGGAGTCATACAGATTACTCAAGGTCGAAAATTTTTGGATTCACAACCTATTCTCACATTAGGAAAGGCAAACTTCAACCAAGAGCCCAAAAATGTGTTTTCATATGTTACCCTGAAGGTGTCGAAGGTTAAAGGCTCTGATGCATCGAACCTGGGTATGAGAAATTAATGTATTATTATGAGTAGGGATGTGGTCTTCAATGAAGATGAATTTCCATTCAAGAAGTCAGTAGCACCTTAAACAAGAAAAGGTCAGTTGAGAACAAGTTGTGAGTGGAGATGGATACATGAGGGACTTATGATCCGTTAATGGATAGAGTTGTTTGTGCTAAAATAATTAAATTATAAAGTCCAGTTAAATTATAAAGTCCAATTTAATTATGAAGCTCAGTTAAATTATAAAGCCCAATTCGGATTAATTCTTATCGATTCAAACTGATCACAAGGCGCTGCAAAGGGAAGGGAAGAGAGAGAGATGGTGGAATGGAAGGCAGAAGAACGTGGATCATGGGGGAGTGGAGGATACCCGCATAGTTGGTAGGAAGAAAAGGAGGGAATCGGCTACACAGAGACACACACAACTCTACGCACAGACAAATCTGCAAATACTCTTTACTAAATTTCAATCTTCAAACACTAGTTTTCAAGCATTCCAATATATTTTCTAGGATTCTATTGGTTTAGATTTCAACAACTTTATATGTTATATTTTTATGTCTTGTAAATTCCTATTGTTTATTGAAAACATAAACAATGTCAGGGGTTTATTCCTTAAATTCCAATAGTTTTCTTCATTTTGGCATTGTAGTTGTTTCGGGAGATTAGAACTGATAGTCAAATTTAGGATTCTCTTTCGCTTGAATATTTAGAAGTTATATTTTACTGTTTTTCACACGAGTTGGTGCAACTTCACACTTGGCACGCCCGCCAATATCAATATTGTGCAAACAATTTTTGGCACGCCCAGTGGGATACCATTATGCCGCCAAGAAGGAAAGAAAACGTCAATCAAGGGGATGGGGAGTCTCAACCTATCCAGGAAGAGGTTCACGCTCCAACAGAGCAGCCGGCTGCTGAAGAGCCAACCAGGGAGTTGGATTTGCATCCAAGTAATTTTGCAGAGGTGTATGCTCATATTTCAAACCTTTTGGTTGAAGAGTTGACTGCGATGAAAATTGAATAAATATCACAAGCACTGGCCAAGGTTGTGTCTGATAGCTTGAAGGCAGTATTGGGCAAACCAAACCAGTCAACCAACAAAGAACAGAATGTAAGTGAAAAAGAAGGGAACCAGGGAAGCAACCAAGTCCAGGGAAATAACCAAGTCCATGAATTCGACCAGGGAGTGGGACATTCAAAGGCTAGAGATCCTCGCCGCCAAGAGTTCGCACTCCAAAACCAATAGGAAGGAAGGTACACACCACCACATAAAAGGGAGGAAACCTTAGGTGGGATAGTTCAACCATATAGTACAGATGGGGCAGGGAGTTCGAAACAACCTGAGAACCAAGTCCATGCGATCAATAATCCTTTGTATCAACTAGGAATGTATGATGATATACCACACTTGGGTTATCAGGGAATTGATGGAAGTTTCCAAGGATGGAATGCTGGTTACAATACAGGGGCTCAGACTCGGGGGGCAAACCATTTTCACCATCCGCTCCCCAACAGAAATGCAGCAATTATCGACCCTGATGTGGTGAGGGAAACTGTTCAAGAGCTTTATGGGCCGGCTTTGAGATAGATAGGCCGCCCAGAGTTCCACAAATCATATCCAGACTATATAGACGTGACTAAACCATATCCAATGGGTTATGGAGTTCATGATTTCAGCCTATTCTCTGGGAAGGATAGCCAGTGGAGCATGAAACATATAGCCAGATTCACCATCCAGTGCGGGGAACTAGCCAACTTGGAGAATGTTAAAAAATCTGGGCAAAACTGAAGAATGTTAAAAAATATGGGCAAAGTTGAAGAGGACTTGATTCTTACAAAAGTTTTGGTTGCTGCATTTACAGGGGAAACCACGAAGACCATTGGAGTATTCCCCGCTGATGTTACTGTGGGGAGTATGTCGTCTTTGTGTGCATTTTTTGTGGTAAACTCGTCCGCCAACTTCCAAACGTTGTTAGGCAGAGATTGGATCCATACAAACCAGTGCATCCCATCCTCAAAGCACCAAATGTTGTTATTCTGGAAAGGGGACGATGTGGAGGTTGTAGAAGCGGATGGACAGCCCTTTCAAACAAGTGCAAGTGCAGTTGAGGCTAGATATTACAATGAGGATTTTGGGCCCATCCAAATTCGTAGCAGTATTAAGAAAGAAAATCCATTGTACATGCAAACACCAACTCCAAGCTCCGTGTTGGAAAGAATCCTCAAGCCTACTGTTATCGTGCCGCCTAGGCCAATAATTCAGCCGCTGATTGAGGAGGTTGATGATTGATTTGAACCAAAAGTAAAAGAGGTAGCTGCAACCTCTACATGGAAGGCGCATGTGCAGCAAGTGCTGAACAAATTAGAAGAGGAGGAAGCATGAAACACCTATGGAACCGAGGTTGTCCAAGAAAAAGAATATGAGAGGATGAACTCCAAGTTGATGAATTGTTAATGAGCCCATCTCAAATGGAAGATGTCCAGCACGAGGTACAAGACCCGTTAGAAGAAATTAACTTGGGGGAGTTTGAGGATCCAAAAGTGGTGTATGTAAGTAAGTTACTGGAAGAGTAGTTGAAGTAAGATTTGATCAGTATGTTGAAGGAGTACAAAGATTGTTTTGCATGAAGTTATGTTGACATGCCAGGGTTGGACAAAAAATTGGTCGAACACCGACTTCCACTCAAAGACGGTTTCAAGCCATTTCAACAGCCATCTCGCCACATATCAAAAGAAGTCGAGTTGAAAGTAAAAGAGGTAGTCAAGAAATTGTTGAGGGCCACGTTTATAAAGCCAATCAGATATACCGAATGGCTTTCGAACATTATGCCGGTCATGAAAAAGAATGGCAAGGTCAGAATATGCATTGACTTCCGAGACTTGAACTGTGCAACTCCCAAAGATGTGTATGTAATGCCGATACCTGATATGTTGATTGATTAAGTGGCTAGGCATGAATTTTTATCCTTCATGGATGGATTTTCAGGTTACAATCAGATCAAAATAGCATAGGCAGACACTCACAAAACAGCATTCAGATGCCTAGGAGCTATTGGTACGTTTGAGTGGCTTTTCATGCCATTCGGGCTAAAAAATGTAGAAGCCATGTATCAAAGGGCTATAAAAAACCATGCAGGAGCCATGTATCAAAAGCCTTGCAGGAGCCATGCTTCCAAAGAATGAGGCAATATGAGTTGAAGTTAAATCCATTGAAATGTGCCTTTGGCGTGAAAGCATGAAACTTTTTGAGATTTCTGGTGCATCAAAGGGGAGTCGAGGTGGATAAAAACAAAGCTAAGGCTATCATGGAGCCAAATCCGCCTAGGAACAAGAAAGAGTTAAAACGCTTCCTTGGGGAAGTAAATTACTTGAGACATTTCATTTCTAACCTTCTAGAGAAGACAAAGGAGTTTTCACAGTTGTTGAAGCTCAAAGACAGTGGGGAGTTCAAGTGGGAAGATTCGTATCAGAAAGCTTTTGATGTGATCAAGAGATATTTATCTAACTCGCCTGTTCTGATGCCTCCCAGGTATGAAATGCCCCTTAAATTATACATCTCTACTGCTCATGAATCAATTGGATGTTTACTAGTTTAAAATAATCACGAAGAAAATGAGCAAGCTATCTATTATTTGAGTAGATTGCTTACTCTAGTAGAGGTAAAATACTCTATGATTGAGAAGCTATGCTTAACATTGTATTACGCATGTACTAAGTTAAGACATTATTTGATTCCATCAAGAGTGTTTGTGGTGACTAAAACCGATTTGATTAAATATATGCTTAACAGACCCATCCTCTCTGGGCGAATTGGCAAATGGTCTTTAGCATTGACAGAGTTTACATTCAATACTAACCCCAAAAATCAGTAAAAGGCCAAGCTATAGCCGATTTTTTAGCTGATCATCCTTCACTTGATGAGTTTATTGGAGAGCAGGTTGGTTTTCCAGTTTGTGGAGTGGAAGTTCGACCAGGGGAGTTGAAGTTCGATGGATCAAGTATAGAAACAACAGTCGGAGCTTGTATTGTGATCACCTCCCCAAAAGGTGTGAAAACAACTCTATCTTTTAATTTGGGTTTTCCATGCACCGACAATAAGGCAGAATACGCACAGATAACTGGATTGGAAATTCTGAAAGATTTAGGGGCAAAAGAGCTGTTAATATCAGGGGATTCTCAGCTGGTACTCAAACATCTATTAGGGGAGTTCAAATGCACAAGATTATCATTGGCTCCATACTATACCGCGGTATCCCAATTTCTAGATGATTTTGAAGAAGTGTTCTTAATACATGTCCCAAGGCAAGAAAATTGGGAAGCAGACGAGTTGGCACATGTTGCTTCGGGATTGAAGATGCCTCCAGAACTTACACACAGGCTAGTGTTGATTCAGAAGAAAAACCACCCTTCAATTCAGCAAAGAGGAATTCAGGTAGACATGCTCAACTTAGATATAAACTTAGCCAGTGACTGGAGGGATGACATAAAACAGGTGCTAGAATCAACCGTGAGAGATATTCCACATGGGTTAAAAATGAAAGCTCTTAATTACGTCTTAGTGGAGGGAGATTTGTACAGGAAAGGTTTGGATGGTCTGCTCCTCAGATGCATAGGTTTCCCAGAGGCATTGGAGACCATGAAGCATGTTCATGAGGGAGTGTGTGGAGCGCATCAATCTAGAGTAAAGATGAGATGGTTGATAAGGAGGTATGGCTAATATTGGCCATCCATCCTGAAAGATTGCATCAAATATGCTAAGGGATGCCAGCCATGTCAGAAACACGGGAACATCCGAAATATTCCGGCGGATGAGCTCCACAGTGTTGTCAAACCATGGCCGTTTAGGGGCAGGGCCATGGACTTAATAGGGAAAATCTACCCAGCATCATCTAAAGGCCACTCATTTGAAAGGGGATCGGTTAAGGTGCCCAGATGCGCAACAGAAGTTTCAAAAATCAAATTTTACAAGCAAAAATCGAGCACCTCACTATGATGTGTAGCAAATAACATAAAACACAAAAATGACATTCATAGTGTGTTTTATAAATATACCTATCAATCACAAATGATTGATGATGGCTCCAACTAAGTTGTTAAACAACTTAGCTCTTCAAAACCTAGACAATCTACAAGCTTCCAATGAGCACTCCTTGCTCAAAAATCAAACCCACCACCAACAAGGAAGATCCCCTCTAATTTTGCACTAGAAAAATTAGAGGATTTTTCTTTGAGAAGAGTATGCAATCTTCAACAATTGAAGAAGCAAAAACGAAGGAGAGTGTGATTTGAAAATTTCGGCCCTTGCATGTCTTGGAGGAGGCAAAGATGATTTTTCTTGGTTGTGTAAAAAGTTAAGGTAAGCATGTGCATGCCATGCCTTGGATATTGAAAAAATAGCCTCCAACGCTTCACCTCTCATGCATGTAATTCTATTTGGGCTTGTAACAATTACAATGCACATGGACTTTAATTTAAATGTCTCAAAAAAATTTGAGACCAATTAAACCTTACTTGAATTTACTCAAGCCCACTAGTTAGTAATTATTTCTTATTGAGCTCTACAAAACCCAATATGATTTAATTAATTCAACATTGAATTAATTTAATTATTTTGGCTCTACTAGGACCACTAGTGTTTAATTAATTCAACATTTGAAATAATTTAATTTAATCTATTATAATGTTTATGAAAATCACAATTTTCAAATAAATTATTTATTAGGCCAACTTTTAATTTAGGAACACTTTCATAAATTAAAAGTTACATTCTCCTTATAGAAGTCATACTTCTATTTTTCTTTGTGCTTAAAAACTCCTTTATAAGTCGTTCAATACATTGAACTATTTTTCTTCTCAACGGGATCTAGAAAGTTAGCACTTGTGTAGCCTTCAATGGTTCATTGATACAACTAGCCGTGGGTTCACATCTTAATGTGATTCGGGACTAAACATGTCCTTATATGAGCATACCCCAATTGCTCCATTCTTAATTATCAACTCCTTGATAATAAGAACGTCAGAACTCAAGTCTGGTAGTATCCAATCAATCATGTTAAATGCCTAGCAGCATCGCTTACATGATTCCCTAGGTATCAAATGTTAGTGCCTGCAAGAACCATTCAATTATGGTTAGCGTACAGTACGATCCCTTCAACTCATATATCCCGACCGATTCAGCAACTATTGGTATATCGAGAGTTGCCAAAGAATTGATACTATGTGTCATCTCGTAGTTGCATCGATGGTGTAATCTATGAAACCCCTTTCATAATTACCATCAAATTACATACACATAGGATATCCATACCCGAAGGTAAGCGGTGAATCCACGACTACAATGCATCAAGTCCTATATGTTTCGACAAAACACCCAACCTTGCCACCTGATGACTCCATGAGAGTCGCTAAACAAGTCAAAGTGCAATGCTAGCATATATAGTCTCAATATTGTCCCAAATCATAAGGACTAATGGTGTACAACCATAAACTAGGACGTTTACACTCGATAAGTTAGAACAACTTGGAAAGTCCTTTATGAAGGGTTGTTCAGTGCACTCTACAAGGAGCACCTATCTGCATGCTCGGACATCACAATGTCCCCTACAAATGAAACATGGTACTCACATCGCAGATACTAGTCTCAAACTCGAGCGGCCTATATCCTTCTTAGCGACGGCTGAATCGACTAGGAACTGTTTAGAATATACAATATTCCAAATATGAGTTTCATGATACTCATCATATGAGCATCTCATATTCTTTCTACTATTTATATATTCAATGACTTTATCAATGCAACTAGGATGGGTATACAGATAAAGATGTGTCAAAACAATAATTTCAAATATTATTAAAATAAAGATTGTTTATACATAGAGTTTCATTGTGAACCCTCGGCCAACACTTGGCTCGACGGACAACTAATCTAACAATCTCCCAGTTGCACTAGAGCCAACTACCCATATGCTTCAAACTCATCGATCCGTGATGCTTCTCGAACAATGGTCCTGGTAAAGGCTTAGTTAGTGGATCAACAACATTTCTGCGGAGCCGACTTTGTCAATCGACACTTCTCCTCTTTCTACAATCTCTCGGAGGATGTGGTACTTTCTCAATATATGTTTGGATTTCCGATGAGACCTTGGCTCCTTCGCCTGAGCAATGGATCCCGTGTTGTCAGAAAACATCGGGACATAAGTAACTCCATTAGAAATGACGCCCAACTCTTGAACAAAATTCCTTAACCAAACAGCCTCCTTTGCTGCAGTTGATGCAGCAATGTAATCGACCTCAGTGGTGGAATCCGCGGTACTGTCTTGTTTGGAACTCTTCCAACAGACAGCAGCATCATTGAGAATGAATACGAACCCAGAGGTTGACTTTGATTCATCGATATCGCTTTGGAATCTAGAGTCGGTATAGCCTTCCAATTTCAATTCTCCACCCCCATAGACTAAGAACAACTTATTGGTCCTTCTCAAATACTTGAGGATGTCTTTCACAGCTTTCCAGTGTGGAAGTCCAGGGTTCTATTGATATCTACTCACTACATTTAGTGCATAAGCCACGTCAGGACGTGTAGATATTATCTTATATATGATACTACCAATTGCGGATGCATACGGAATGCGTGTCATCGCCACTATCTCTGCATCAGACTTGGGAGACATAGACTTGGATAGTGACATGCCATGACACATTGGTAGATGTTCTCTCTTGGATTCATCCATCGAGAACCGCTTAACGATGGTATCAATGTATGTGGACTGGGTGAGACCAAGCAATCTTCTCGATCTATCTCATCATTGCTTCAAGCCACTTAAATGAATCGACATCAGATAATGCTTCCTTGAAGGTTAATGGATCACATCCATGGTTAGGCTCATCATGGCCCTCTTCAAGACGTAGACCATACCTCATAGGTGGTCTCAAGACTCTCACGGATCTTCTAGGAGCTTGTATTTCTTCTCTTGGCTCTTCGGGTGTGCGTTCTACAATTGTGGTGTCTCTCGAAATTCTTCGAGTTCTATCATCTCTCCTTTTCTATCCAATAGAAATTCTTTTTCCAAAAAAGTTGCATTCCTAGAAACAAACACCTTTGTTTCTTGGGGATGATAGAAATAATATCCAACTGAATTCTTTCGATATCCCACAAAGTAACATAAAATGGATCAAGTATCCAATTTATCTCCCACTACCTGCTTCACATAAGCAGGGCATCCCCATATTCTAAGATAAGAATATTTGGGAGGCTTACCCATCCATATCTCATATGGAGTCTTATCAATTGCCTTTGAATGGACATTGTTCAACAACACTACCACTGTCTCAAGCACATATCCCCAAAAGGATGGCGGGAACTCCGTGAACCCCATCATAGACCGAACCATGTCCATCAAAGTCCAGTTACGACAGCTCTGAAACACCATTCAACTGTGGTGTAGCAGGCGGAGTCCACTGCGAGAGAATCTATTCTCCCCAAGATACTCTTGGAACTCGGTACTCAAGTACTCACCACCTCGATCCGATCGAAGTAACTTGATGCTTCGCCCAATTGTTTCTCTACTTTATTTCTGAATTCTTTGAACCTTTCAAAGACTTCAGATTTGTATTTCATCAAATACACATACCCGTACCTCAAAAACTCATCGGTAAAGGTGATGAAGTAGTCATGTCCATGCTTAGTGGTGATGCTAAGCGGATCGCACACATCAGTATGGATCAAATCCAATAACCCTTTGGCTCGCTCCACATGGTCCTTAAAGGGAATTTTGGTCATCTTTCCTTTTAGACAGGATTCACAAGTCGTGAGAGAATTAATATCGGACATATCAAACATGTTCACTCCCACTAGCTTGGTCACCTTCTTAGGAAAATATGTCCTAATCGAGCATGCCATAATTGTGTCGAATTTAGAGTATCTTGTTTTCGCTTGTTTGTTGTTGTTATTTCTTGGATATTGTTTAGTGGAATATCTTTCAATTTTAAGTTATAGAGATCGTATTCAAGTTCTCCAGTACCAATCAAACATTCATTCTTGTAAATGTTGCAAACACCTTTGCTAAATAAACAAGAATATCCATCTTTATCAAGCATAGAAATGAAAACAATGTTTTTCACCAAATCAGGTACAAACAAAACATCTCTTAAAATTAACTTAAAATCATTGTTCAAAAGCAAATAAACATCTCCAATAGCCTTGACAACAACTCTTGCCCCATTTCCCATCCTCAAGAAGGCCTCACCTTCTCTTAGTCTCCTAATTCTTCTCATCACCTGCAAATCATTACAGAGATGTGAGCCACAGCCGGTATCCAATACCCAAGAAGTAGAGTTAATTGAAATGTTTAATTCAATATAGAACATACCGTTTCCAGAACCCTTCTGGGAAATATATTCTCTGCAGTTACGCCTCTAATGTCCAGGCTTCTTGCAGTGATGACAAATGTCAATAGTCTTGTCAGCCTTCACTGGTGTGGCTGCCACTACGGGACCCGGAGTCTGCCTCTTCAAGGGCACATTCTTCTTGGGACGTTGGAAAGAACGCCGTTTTCCCTTCCCATGTGGAGCAGTCTTCGTACCAGATGAAGAACCCACATAAAGAACCGACTTTTCTTTCTTGATGGTGGACTCAAAGGTAACAAGCATATTCACCAACTCCTCAAGGGTAGGCTCCAGCTTTTTAATGTTGAAATTCACCACAAAAGGATCAAATGAGCTAGGCAGCGACAAGAGCAACACATCAGTGATCAACTCCGAAGGCAACATAAGATCCATGCCAACGAGTTTGTCCACGAGCCCAATCATCTTTAGGCCATGCTCATGGACCGAAGCCCCATCTCGCATACGTAAAGTGATAAGCTCCTTGACAGTAGCATGCCTAAGAGGTCGAGTCTGCTCACCAAAGAGCTCCTTGAGATGCAAATGAATGTCAGCAGCACTCTTTGCATCCTCAAAACGCCTCTGCATCTCATCATTCATAGAAGCCTGCATATAACAATTCGCTTTCAAGTCATGGTCACACCATTCCTTGTAAGTCTGCAATTCCTCAGGGAGTGCAGTCAGTCGGAGTGTGGGGACCCGGACGCTAATTCATTCCTTAATCGTCCTTAGGAATAATTCAAACAATTATAATAAACAGGATCTAAATTTTTTTTAAAAAATACAAAGCGGAAACGTAATGTAATTCAATTCAAATTACATATTAAACATAAACATACAAATCTTGTATTGTCTACAAGAATTCAACTAGGTTCAACTATATGACAGTGCTAAATCCTAAGTTGCCTCAGAGCCCGGATCTCCACGCTATCTAGTCAAGCCTCGTTCTTTCCTTGACCCTGATCCTATCCCACCTGTTGTCCATGCACACATACAAACAAGACAACAGCCGGATAACTCCGGTGAGAATTACATTCTCAGTACAAATCATGTATACATGCAATCATAAAAACAATATAAAAGCATATAACAGATATGTCTAACATATATTCAAATCAGAGTATAAATCCATATCAAGAATAAATCCTATTCTAAACATGTACCATCATCAGTAACATAATTCATCATGTACCATATTCAGGAACATAATCAACATAACTCAATATAAACTGTCAATTAGACTCCTAACTCCACATTTTAGACTAGACTCAATCCTAGTCTAGGGATCCCGGTTCCCAGATGTGGGTATTCACATATTGACCAACAGTAATAGAAAAGACTCCAGTTCTATCCACGTCGATATGATATCGATCACCAGTAATAGAAGAAGCTCGGATTCTATCCACATCGGTATAGTATCGATCACCATTAATAGAAGGAACTCCGATTCTATCCACATCGATATGATATCGACCATCAGTAATAGAATAAGTTATGATTCTATCCACATCGATACGGTACCGATCACCAGTAATAGAAGAAGCTACAATTCTATCCACATCGATAGCCAAACATCCGGTGACAGACTTTGGCACAATCGCCAATACACTATCTTGTGACATTGTGCAATGTGCCCGTGGCGATCCCACCACTATCAGACACTTCTGTCACAAGATTACTCGTCTAATACCTGCTATCTATAAATCAAAAGAATAAGTACATTAATCAAATCAATGCAATAAGGTAAAGTATGTGATTTAGGGAAACTCGAGCCAAACCTCACTCGAGTTGTGCAATCCCAACTCAACATTAATTTATACCTTTATCTTCTCGGTCCGACGAAGACGAAGTATCGAAGTCAAGTCTGTCCATATCAAATCTGATAATGACAATCGAATAGATACAATATCAGTACATAACTCAGTTCAAAACCTGTTCTGATCAATACTCAAATCAAAACATAATCGGATCAATGCCAATCGACATACGATACCAAAATACCATCTAAATCAATACCGAATCTGCTCAATATCAATCAACTGATGTTTCGACGGCATACCAATACAGTCTCGATAACCCCGTCAGTCTCAACATCACAGATATAATACCAGAACTCATAATCACTATCGATATAACTCATAATTTCAACGATAATATAAATCTGATATCGATTCTCAATCAAATCGACTCCAAAATTCATAACAATTACATAAACAGTCTGTTTTTTCATTCTGACTTCAAATATATGATGTCTACTGTATCAGAAACACCATATATGATTCCTATTCAATTCTGACAACATCATAATTTCAAATCGTATCTAAACGTAACAAAACTTACGTCCAGTTGTAGCCTGCGTTGATAGGAACACAGTACTGAAGTCGGATTCAAATTCTGACGGACGGATTTCTCGTAAATCACAAATCTTTCACATCGAAGAAACTTCACCCTTTTCTCTCCATTCTTTCGATTTCCTACGGATGAATGCTTGTATTTATATATATATGTACACCTCATGCATTCTAAGAAACGTGGCTTGCTTCTTTCAATAACACGTCTCGCGCATATGCGCGAATACCATCGGCGCATATGAGCGAGACACTAAGTCTCCGCGCGTGTCTTCACAATGGCTCTCGCGCATATGCGCGTACTATCTCGGCGCATATGCGCCCAACGTTCTGGACACCCCGCGCATGTGCGCGCCTTCAAGTCGCGCATGTGCGCGCAATATTCTGCCTGCCTCGCGCATGTGCGCCCATCCACGTCGCGCATATGCGCCGAACTCTCTGGAGTTCTCCCTCGGCTCCTCGCATGGCTCGCGCATATGCGTGCACACTTTCCGCGCATATGCGCGAGACCTTCTGGTCACGCACAACCCGCACTTCACAATACAAAATCCAATTCCAACGTGTCCCATCTAAATCTCATCAAGTAATCAATAAATCATTTCAGATTAATCTCAGATTACCGTAATTAAAATCTCGGGCCTTATACAGAGCCTCAATAGGGGGCGACTTAGTCAGTGTATATGCTATCCTTTCCGAATTCAAGACGATTTTTAGGTTTCTTAACCAATTGAGGTAATTAGGTCCAGTTAAAATGTGTTTGTCGAGTATTGCAGATAACGGGTTGCGAATCGAAGACATTGTCAAATCTGTACTGAAAAGTAAAACAGATAAATGTTAATGACTATTTTAAAATATTAGTAAGATTAAAGTATGGACTTTTTCTTCATAAATTTTCGCTCCCACTGTTTTGACATCTTTCACTACCCTCTAGTGAAAACAGGAAAGTCCTTTCCTCAGTAGGTACGTAAGGTCCAATTAGCAAATTATGATCCCGAATAATATCAGCCAATCATAGTTCCTAAAAGGTAGTTTCCAATTGCATCTCCATGCAACCCTTTACATAAAATTTTGTCTCACGTTTGATTAGGACCCAATAATATGACGTCGTTCATCTTTACGTGTCAAGCCTTACCCATCGATGTTGAACCTTAATGGACGGTCGCCATGAGTTCCCTCAATAATATGAGCAGAAATCATGGGAGTTCCACGTAGTTCACATCACCATGTCAATGGATGTCACAGTATTCCGGTGTCCAGGGCTCCTCCAATAATATGAGCCGAGCCCCGAGAACGGGTAGCGTTCATCATGCACCCATTGTCGATGAAAGACATGAAATTATAAAAACCTTTATAACTCCCTTTTTCGGGCTTGATATTAATTTTGAATCTTATTCAAAATGAGAGTTTTTAATTTTGAAAGGTCTCATCATTAATTTTGTTTAAAAGCTCGTCATGTTTGATCGTATATTTGCCGGATTCATGCAACTTTGTTACTATAATAATGATAACGCGCATACTCATTATTTGTAATATATCATGCATATATTATAAACAGTAAACTAAACAAGGATGATCAATTGCCTTAATACTAATGGCCTGTGTGAGCTAAGCACGGGCCTAGGTCCAATCCTAGAGAAATGCATGGGATGCAAATGCAACTTTTACATAAGCCTCCAATATTTACATGTCTTCGATCATCATAATCATCAAGGCCACCATCTTCCAATCTTGATCTTCCACTGTACTAATATTTACAAATAAATATCCATGACAAATAGGGGATACATCTAATGGGGTGGGAACGGGCCATAAACAAAGCACACTTATAAATTGATAATTATTACAATCATTCAACACAAAATATCCTAGCATACACCTAAGAAATTGGGCTTGGGCTTTTGATCATCCTTCATGCATAATATCACATATCATACACCATCAATTAATTATCACAATAATCAATTGATCCAATATTATATTTCTTGATCCAATCACTAACCGTCACGATTATAAACAAAATCAACAAAGTAAACAAACTCTTTTGTCTACTTTCTAATTAATTTATTTATAATCAAATTTCTTGTAAATCACAATTTACTATAAATAATTAAAGTCCAACTTCAATTATTAATTTTTTGAGAAAATATATATAAATTTTGTGGATTTAAACTTAAGGGCCCAATAAGATATTTTTCACCAAAAATATTTTGGCTCATTTAAATTTCACAAATTATGTTAGCCATCTAATGGCCCAACAATTCAAGGCCCATGACACTTTGATATTCCAAAACAATTTTGGAAACACTAGTCGTCATCGCCGTTGCCGGAGCTCCGTCACCGGATTTCGGCCAACAAATTTTATTTTTATTTTTAAAAGGGGGGTTCGGGCAGCCCCTCAATATAATATCAATTATTTGCTACACAAAATAGTAATCTTAGCTCATTATACCACTTGAAAGGGGATCGGTTAAAGTGCCCGGATGCACAACGAAAGTTTCAAAAATCAAATTTTACACGCATCTGTCAAATTTTTCTTGGTTGTGTAAAAAGTTAAATTAAGCATGTGCATGCCATGCCTTGGATATTGAAAAAGTAGCCTCCAACCTTTCACCTCACATGGATGCAATTTATTTGGGCTTGTAACAATTACAAAGCCCATGAACTTTAATTTAAATGTCTCAAACAAATTTGAGACCAATTAAACCTTACTTGGATTTACTCAAGCACACTAGTTGAATAATTATTTCTTATTGGGCTATACAAGACCCAATATGATTTAATTAATTCAACACTTGATTAATTTAATTATTTGAGCTCTACTAGGCTCACTAGTGTTTAAGTAATTCAACATTTGAATTAATTTAATTTAGTTCATAATAATGTTTATGTAAATCACAATTTTCAAATACATTATTTATTAGGTCAACTTTTAATTTAGGAACACTTCCATAAATTAAAAGTTCAATTCTCCTTATAGAAGTCATACTTCTATTTTTCTTTGTGCTTAAAAACTCCTTTATAAGTCGTTCAATACATTGAACTATTTTTCTTCTCAACGAGATCTAGAAAGTTAGCACTTGTGTGGCCCTCAATGGTTCATTGATACAACTAGCCGTGGGTTAACATCTTAACGTGAGTTGGGACTAAACATGTCCTTACATGAGCATACCCCAATTGCTTCATTCTTAAATATTAACTCTTTGATAATAAGAACATCAGAACTTAAGTCTGATAGTACCCAACCAATCATGTTAAACGCCTAGCAGCATCGCTTACATGATTTCCTAGGTATCAAATGATAGTGCATGCAAGAACCATTCAATTATGGTTAGCGTACAGTACAGTCCCTTCAACTCATATATCTCGATCGATTCGGACAACTATTGGTATATCGAGAGTTGCCAAAGAATTGATAATATGTGTCATGTCGTAGTTGCATCAATGGTGTAATCGATGAAACCCCTTTCATAATTACCACCAACACTCTGATCAGAGATTTCAAACTACATACACATAGAATATACATACCCGAAGGTAAGCGGTGAATCCCCGACCTATGCATCGACTCCTATATGTTTCGACAAAACACCCAACCTTGCCACATGATGACCCAATGAGAGTCGGTAAACAAGTCAAAGTGCAATGCTAGCATATAGAGTCTCAATGTTGTCTCGGGTCCTAAGGACTAATGGTGTACAACCATAAACTAGGACGTTTCCACTCGATAAGTGAGAACCACTTGGAAAGTCCTTTATAGAGGGTTGTTCAGTGCACTCTACAAGGAGCACATATCTGCATGCTCGGACATCACAATGTCCCCTACCAATAAAACATGGTACTCACATCGCAGATACTAGTCTCAAACTCGAGCGGCATATATCCTTCTTAGCGGCGACTGAATCGACTAAGAACTGTTTAGAATATACATTATTTCAAATATGAGTTGCATGATACTCATCATATGAGCATCTCATATTATTTCTACTATTTATATATTCAAGGACTTTATCAATGCAACTAACATGGGTATACAGATAAAGATGTGCCAAAACAATAATTTCAAATATTATTAAAATAAATATTGTTTATACATAGAGTTTCAATGTGAACCCTCGGCCAACACTTGGCTCGACGGGCACCTACTCTAACATCATTCATCCTTGTGGCCACATATTTTTTCACCAAATGGGTAGAAGCAGTGCCTTTGAAGAAAGCGAAACAAGAGGATGTCATTAACTTTGAGAAAGAGAGTATTATTCATAGATTTAGAATTCCAGAGTCACTAACCCCAGATCAGGGAACTATGTTCACAGGCTCAGATATGAGGGAATTTGAAGAAGACTATGGAATCAAATTGATAAACTCATCCCCTCATTACCCACAGTCCAACGGACAAGCCGAAGCTTCAAACAAAGTGTTAATAAGGATTATACAAAAGATGATGGAGGAGAATCCCAGGGATTGGCCAAGGCTACTATCAGAGACATTGTGGGCATATAGGACATCGAAAAGGGCTGCGATTGGGGTAAGTCCGTTCCCCCTCACCTTTGGCCACGATACAGTAATACCATTAGAGATTAAGGTACCATCAATGCGAGTGGCAAAGCAAAACGAGATTTCCCCTGAACATTACAATGAGACAATGATTATGGAGTTAAAAGATGTTGATGAATTGAGAATCCAAGCATATAACGCCTTGTTGTTGCAAAAGCAGAAAGTGACAAGGATATACAACAAAAGGATCAACAAGAAAAGCTTTCAAGAAGGAGATATTGTGTGGAAAACCATGCTGCCCTTGGGGACGAAAGACAGAGACTTAGGTAAATGGTCCCCAAATTGGGAAGGGTCATTTAAGGTGCTCAAGATCCTGGATGGGAATGCATATTGGATATCAAGTTTAGAAGGTCAACCACACAAGAGATGCATAATTGTCAAGTATCTCAAGCCGTATTTTCCAAGTATGAGGGAAGAAATAGAAAAAACGAGCGAGTAAAGCAAACAGAAAAGCTGATATCCAGCGGGGAGTTGGCCTTCGAGGCCACTTTTGTATAGGTTTAGTTCTTCATTTTAAGACGTCATGTGATGTAAGCCTTAGGGCCATGAGGTAAATATATGTTGTTCATGATTCAACAATAAGATTGATCAGAGAAAGTGGGACAGTAAGCCACTTTCAATATTTTGAAGGCACTTTGTTCACTAGGGAGTCAGCCTTATGGCCACTTATTATATATGCATTCGGTCAATATTTCTAATGTTCTTATGGTACGAGAACTCATGGTGAAGTAGATCGTACCGTCATTATATAAATTGGTTGTTTGCATGTGCAGTGCAGACCCATGAAGTAGCCTTCAGGCTACTTGGAATATGGCAAGAAAGAAACACACCGAGCGGGGAGTTGAGCTCGCCGAGCGGAACAACGAATAATAAAGGAAGTACAGAAATAACAAGGGCGCTATGCGAGCTACAAGAAGACCCAGAAGTGGACTTTGATATAGAAATAGGCTATCCAGCCATTTTTTTATGTTTTTTAGCTTCAGATTGTGAGATGTTATTTGAAGTAGGCCGTGGGGCCACTAATGTAAATCTTTGTTGGTTATGATTCAAAAATGAAAACAATCAATTAAAGTTGGCCAGTAGGCCACTTTTATCATATTAGATTCATTCTGTTTCGATAGGGAATCAAGGGAGGAAATTCATGGAACAAAGCAAAAATTCACGAAAATAAAGCATGAAGCTGCTCCCACTTGGCCAGACACTCTGACTGAGTATTCTCGGCCTCCTGAAGCCTTCTGGTCCAGAGTTGATAGTACTCCTTCAGGCTAAGAAGCTGCTCACCGATTGCCCGTGAATTTCTCCTATTGTCCAACAGAATAGCCTCCAAAGTCTCTGCTTCATCCAGAAAAGCAGCCATTCTAGCTTGACACCTCTAAATCTCCTCCTCTAGTCTTTTAACTTCAGCCTCTTTCGCATCATAACTGGCCGTTGCTGCAACAATATTCTCACGAAGCACCTTGTCATGCTTGTCTAGATCCTCTTTCTCCTCACGCCTACTTTGGAAAGATGTGTAATGAGATATCATATCGGCACTAGTGGCGAAGGCTGCATCCGATTGCGAGATATGGTCGAAATACCGTCAAGTATGTCAAACTCTGAAGTAGAAAACTCTGGAGAAGTCTTGAGAATAGAGATAGATGAAAGCATCGCTAATCGTTGAGACTTCCCAAGCTGGTGCAAGCCAAGGCCGAGAAAGTTTCGAACCGCCATCTTGGCATGAGCGAGAGCCTCTGTGGATGGGGTGCATCTATCAATATCAGAAGTCACAGAGGAAACTTTGTCTGAGAAGCTCAGATCAACCTGGCTCTCCGACTCACTGATAAGTCTGAGTCGCGTTCTTCGTGATGTGAGATCCTGCCGAATAAACGAATGTCAAAATCAGGCATGATAAGTTCTCAAAACATTCAATACAGAGAAACATGCGAAAGGAATTACCATGGAGGGAGAATTACCATGGAGGGAGTAGCCACAGCAGGTAGGGAACTAGGAGGATTTGAAACAAACCAGGTAGTAGATGAAGACCCCCGCAAGACAAATGCTTCATCATCAGCAGAAAAATTGTTTGTTCGTTTCTCAGAAATACCAAGGCCACCTATAAGTTTAACACCAGAGGTCCTAGCGTGAAAAGATCCCTCTCCAGGTATAACAGGGCCGAGATCAGCCTCAAAGGCTTCATCACTGTCATAATTTTTGGCACTAGAACCCTTGGGACTCGATTGCTTGGAGACATGGGATGAATCATCCTCAACAAGGACAACCAGATCATTAGGAGTGTTGCTGAGGTGAGTGATCAGTCTAGTCGAGCAGCGAGTCATGTATCGCCGAACCTCTGTCTGAAGCTTAGGAGCAGATTTTTCTGTCAAGGAAACTTTAGGAACAGCCTTTTGTCTTCTGAGGATGAGGTTTTGGTAGCACAATGACTGAATCCTGTTTAAGTTTTATGCTCCCGTGAGTGTCTAGTTTTTCATATTTGGCAGTAACAGACGTGTTCTCATATGAGATCAGATCCCGCTTGTGATTACCTGCAAGAAGTACCATAATAACATTGAAATAACAGATACTGATAACAAACAAACTATGTCAATGTTAACGCAAGTGAAAAGAGATGCAAGACAATACCAGGTTGGTGTATCACTGATGGAATCAGGTCAAGATATCAAGACCTCCACCAGACAATAAATGGCTCGGTCGTTATGTGATCTAACTGCACGATGGAACCAAGAAATCTCCGGGCAGCGTAGAGAGGAGCTGCACCCTGGCCTTGGAAAGTCTCCTAGAGGCCACTTTGGAGGCGATATGCACCAAGTCCACTGAGAAAGATAGATTCGCGTGAGGATCGCTGGTGACGACCAAAACTGATATGCAAACAAAGATAGATTGTAAAATTCAAAAGACCAGCTTGACGTGTCGTTGTATGGTGGACGAGTAGAGGAACAATCCACCACCAACAACCTCTGATGGATGTACTGGGTCAAAAGTAAGGCAGCGACGTCGTCGGGAGAGTGATCATGGAAATCAGGAAAAGCTCCAACCTAGAGAGGCTGTGTAAGATTAGTGACATCGGGTCGCGACGGTAGATTGAGTGACTCAAGCTTCCGATGCTGCAGGTAATGCATCAAATCAGGGGCAGAAAGAGTCAAATGGCTCCCCATCAAAGACGTGGTACACAGCATGGTCGGGGGACCGACGAGGAAGTCTGTCACACAGGGGAAATAAGAGAAAGCCCATATCTGCAGAAACCATGATATTCGCCCCAATTTGGAAATAGGGTCGTGACGCACACATTGATTCAGACCACGGTATACAGAACCCAAAAACATGACTGCCAAATTGTAAACCCTATCAGTACTAAGAGAACACGCTAAAGTTAAATACTCAGAAGAAAGTTTACCAGACGAGGGGCAAATTATGTAGTGGCAGACCAACACCCAAAGAAACATGGTGTGCTCAACTTCAAAAGTAATACCGGAATGAGAGGACCACTCTTTGACCACAGCCCTATAAAAAGGGTAGCAATAGCGAGTATGAGACAAAATAGGAGCAGCAGGGTCATCGATGAAGTAAAGGGAGTCAGGCCCTAACACAGGCAACCCCAAGAACAAGGATATGTCGTAGAGGGTTATGAACAATGGGCCAAATGGAAAGATGAAGACGTTGCAAGAAGGGGACCACAACCGAAGTATGCAATCGAATAGAATGGACTGTCTAGTTATTTTCATCTTGGAAACCATGATCAGAGGCCATAATCCCTGATCGCGCCACTACTGTCCAAAGTGGGGTTCCAAACGGTCTATCCATTCAACCCAACCATCAGGAACCCGTGGCCAAGACTTGAATTGGGATGGTTCGCTGTGAGGCAGAAGAGGTCGGGAGAGCAACAAGTCCCTAGGGTGTAATGAAAGAAAGGGAAAGAACAATTGATGGACCGGTGGGGGGAATTGATTGTCTGGATATGAAGGATGTCGGATAGGTCCAATAGTGGCAGAGGCAAGTAAATTCGCATCTTTGGTCCTACAATCCGAATAACAAATAGATTAAGACATTACAATACAAGAAGCAAACAAACAACCATGCATAAGAAACGACCCATACCCAGCCCTAGAAATACCCGCAAACGGGTGAGAGACCCTAGAACCAGGTGAAGGTTGATTAACAGCTGGTATGCCTACATGAAATGTATTGATATCTTAAAAATCTTTATCAAACAAATGAACTATAAGCCAAGGACATACCAGACGCCATAGAAGAGTGAATTGCGAGGGTATTCATCACCGAGGCGAGAATCGAGGCTGGAATGGTAGCTGGTATAGATGAAACGATTACTTCTGAGAACGGAGTAGGAATATTAGAAGCAATCAGAGGTGGGGATGATACTGCAGTTAACAATCTGAGAACCAACAAAAATATAAGAAAAAGCATAATCCCACATTATTTTGTAAGTAAAAACATCACACACCTATTTCCTTAATCACAAATGTGAATGGCAGCCGAGACGGAATCAGAGACAGTAGAGTGTTTGGGGTCGAAAACCACTGCATGCATACAAGAA
The DNA here is from genome assembly GCF_025594145.1 of Primulina tabacum. Classification (NCBI taxonomy): domain Eukaryota; kingdom Viridiplantae; phylum Streptophyta; class Magnoliopsida; order Lamiales; family Gesneriaceae; genus Primulina; species Primulina tabacum. The sequence goes on from NC_134551.1 coordinate 43,102,898, forward strand.
ATGTTCAGAAAATTAGTTGTTATTGATGTGTGACACAAAACCAAACAATGGCCACCCCACCACACCCACAAAACAAAGGCCAACGAATGGCTGAATAATACCAAATCCACAATTCCCGACAACAACCAAGCGTCAAAATAATTTGCCAAATACTCTGATAAACTAATCATTCATCCTTTAGTTTCTCAAACAGGGAGTAAAGCAGAGAATACACACTAGTCCATCATACACACCACAAAAGTATCATACAAAGAAGAAATAAAATTGCAAGTCAATCAAGACGACTAACAACGTTCAACATTCAAGGAACCGAGAAACTTCGAATAAAATTCAGGAAAGAAGAAATGAGGGAATACCTATGGCAGTAGAGGGTGAAGTCAGTTGCGCCAACATCTCTGCAGAGGCCAGTACGATTCCTGGTGTGATTGACGTGGGAGCAGATTGCGTGGAAGGACCAGCGGCGGCTGGTGAAGCGTCTGAAATCGCCATGGCCGTCGTTGGGTGCTGACCCGAGCCAAGGAGAGCAGTCGCCCTTGCGGAAGAGAGCTGGCCAAAACATGAAGGTATGCTTGTAGATGAACCAGAGACGACGACAAACAAATTGGGGCCAATATTGGAGCCGACGAAAGCCACAGGCAGCGTGGCAGCAACGGTGGCGGGGGCAGAGAAGGCACCCACAACGTTGGAGTCATGAAGGAGCGCCGATGTAGGATCTTGGGCCATACATACCACGTCCTTGGACGATGACGGAGCTGGCGGCAGAGAAAGATTGAAGGGCTTGAGGGCGCGATGATTGAAGGACGAAGGAGGAAGGGCGGCGATCTTCCACTAGCAGCGAAGAATAATCAGACGAAGGAGCGGGAAAGGAAGAAGTGAAGAGAATCATGGGCTACAAAATTTGAATCAAATGAGAGAAATGAGGAGCCCAATGTCTTAAAGCCCAAATACAAATTGGGTTTGGGTGAGCGGCCTACTGCTATAAATCAAATTCACAGATAAATGATTATGGGTCATTGCAAATAAATGGGCCGGACTGGGCTTAAATACAAGCATTTTAACCCACGGGTCAATGCTTGCGGAGGGCAATTGTTTAGGCTAAAATAATTAAATTATAAAGCCCAGTTAAATTATCAAGCTCAATTTAATTATGAAGTCCAGTTAAATTATAAAGCCCAATTTGGATTAATTCTTATCGATTCAAACCGATCACAAGGCGTTGCAAATGGAAGAGATCGTGGGAAGAGAGAGAGATATCGTGGAATCGAAGGCAGAAGAACGTGGATCATGGGGGAGTAGAGGAGAACCACATAGTTGCTAGGAAGAAAAGGAGGCAATCGGCTACACAGAGACACACACAACTCTACGCACATATAAATATGCAAATACTCTCTACTGAGTTTCAATATTCAAACACTAGTTTTCAAGTATTTCAGTATATTTTTCTAGCATTATAGGTCTTATCGTTTCAGATTTCAGCAACTTTATATGTTAAATTTTTATGTCTTGTAAATTTCCATAATTTATTGAAAATATAGACAATGTTAGGTGTTTATTCTTCCAGTAGTTTTCTTTGTTTTGGCGTCATATTTGTTTAGGAGATTAGAACCGATGGTCGAATTTAGGATTCGCTTTCGTTTGATTGTTAGAAGTTAGATTTTTATTGTTTTTACACAAATAAGTACATTTTTGCACTCTGGCACGCCCGTAAATACCAATATTGTGCAAACAAGAGTACAACAAGAAACATCCCGAACTAATCAAGATCAAGCCACAAAAGACCAAGATTATATCAACTCACAAGAGACATTACTAGAAGAATTATCAAGGCTCCTCAAAGACTGGGATATGCAGATATACTTTCTTATGCATTTGTGACTGTAAGTGATCTTGATGAGGTGGAGCCTCTGGACTATAGACAAGAAGTAAACAACACAAAGAGCTCGAAGTGGCGGAGCCACATACATATATAAAGCTCGGGTGGTCCAATTTTTTTTAAAAAAAAATTATATGTAAATTTTTTGTATAATTTTGGAATAATATGATATTAGTTCGAGTATATCATTTAAAATATTAAAACATTCTAGATTTTAAATTTATAGCCCGGATAGAACCATGTTTCTGGCTCCGCCACTGTGCACAACAAGACATAGAATTGGATAAAATGGACATTAAGAAAATGTTTCTACACGTTGAGTTACAAGAAACCATCTATACGAGGCAACCCCATGGTTTTGTACAAGGGGGTTTAAACCAAGAATGCCTATTAAAAAATTCACTCTATGGGTTGAAACAATCCCCTAGACAATGGTACATTCTCTTTGACATATTCACTGAAATATTGGATACGACAGATCCAAGTATGACACTTTTGTGTACTTAAAAAGGGGCATATTAATGAATCAAGTTTACCTACTGCTCTACGTCAATGATATGCTTATTGCAAGCAAGGATAGGCTGGAAATTGACAAACTCAGGGCAAGGTTAAATGAGGAATTTGAAATGAAGGACTTGGGACATGCAAGGAACATTCTGGGCTTTAATTTTACATGTAACAAGAATCAAAAGGAGTTGTTCCTATCACAGGAAAGTTATGTTGAGAAAATACCTACAAAATTTGAGATGACATGTGCCAACCAGTTAGCACCCCAGTAGGCCAGTATTTCAAACTTTCTGTCACCTTGTCACCTAAAGACGAGGAAGAGGTGGAGTACATGGAAAAAGGTACCATATGAAAATGTTGTAGGTTGGCATCATGTACTGTCTGGTGTGTACCAGGCAAGACCGAGCACATGCATTGAGTATAGTAAGTACGTTCATGGCAAACCCGGGCAAGGAACATTGGTTAGCACTTAATTAAGTGGATTTTAAGATACTTGGTTGGATCAAAGAGTGTTGGACTCTATTATACAGGAGAATACATTTCAAAGAAGGTGATTGAAAGATACGTTGACTTGGATTTTGCAGGTTGTCTCGACTCAAGAAAGTCACTGTCGGGGTACATCTTTACTGCCTATGGTGGAGCTATAAGTTGGAGGGCAAGTTTGCAAAAGGTGGTTGCTTTATCAATCATAAAGGCCGAATATATCGTAGTAACAGAAATTATAAAAGGAAGAAATTTGGCTGTAAGGTTTCATCAAGGAACTTGGAATAAATCAAGAAGAAATGGAGATCCGTTGTGATAGCCAAAGTGCATTACATCTCATGAAGAATCCCATGTTTCATGAGAGGTCGAAAGACATTGATATAAAGCTACACTTCCTCCAAGAAGCTGCAATATCAAGTGGAAACAACAAGGTTGAGAAAATATCATCAGAAGATAATGCAGCTGATGTTACGACAAAATGTTTACCAATATCCAAGTTAGTCACTGCTTGCACTTGGTAAAGGTAACCAATATCTTGAAGGAAAGGGGATAATGCAACCAACAAGGAAAACACCAAAATAAGGCAGAAGACAGAAGTTGAGTGATGCTTTTAGGTGGTTGATGACAGTTATAATGATAGGTGCAGGACCATTATATATTATATATATATATAATATATACCATTATATATTATATATATATATATATATATATATTAAAATTGAATAGAATTATTTTAAATTTCAAATTATATATAAGATTTTAATTTTACAAATTTGACACTTGAGACTGTTTTTATGTTTATATTAATAGTTTAAATCACTTTGAAAAAATTGTCCTTCTGAAGTCGTATAATTGTTGACATGAATTTTTATGTTTATATTAATAGTTTAAATCACTTTGAAAAAACCGTCGTTTTGAAGTCATACTGCTATTGTAATATGAATCTTTTTTGGGTTTCGAAGAAATGAAATTATCATTTTTATCCTGCTGATAAAATTTAAATTGAAAATAAATTTTAATTAACTATGCACGTGAATAACTATTTTTTAAACAAACATTTTTCGTATTTTGTATTTGACAAAAGTTTGTGTGAGACGGTCTCACGGGTCGTATTTTGTGAGACGGATCTCTTATTTGGGTCATTCCATGAAAAAATATTATTTGTTATGCTAAGAGTATTATTTTTTATTGTGAATATCGGTAGGGTTGACCCGTCTCACAGATAAAGATTCCTGAGACCGTCTCACAAGAGACATACTCTTTGTATTTAGGCACTCGTTTTCTTATCTCATATCTACGGGACTAAAAACAAAATGGCGAATTTCATCTCCTTATATTGTTTTCATTGATATGCATAATCTTTCATATAATTAAATGACGATAATATGTACTATTCTTTGGATCGAATTTTTTTTTTTTACATGAAAATTTTGAATATTAAGTCAATAGAAGACATAGTGTTTGATAGATCTTTTACAATAAAATTTTAATTATATATTTATACACAAAAATCTAAATAAATAAAGGCAGCGCAAAATTTAGATTTTTTTTCCCCCTTGGGGGCTCCGACGCTACCAGCTGTTGTGTACCATGCAAAACCGTCTAACAACATTGTCCCCTTCATCCCATCCATATGTTCACTTTTTCACTTTGCAACAAATATTTTACTTTTCATTACTACTTTTTTTTATAACTTCATATTTTTCTTTTTTTATTTTTATTTTTTATTCTAGTACAAGCAAACATAATTTTTTTAGTTCACATTCTTGCTCTTGTACATGTTATGATTCAAGTTTAAAATTTATATTTCGAAATCAATTCGTCATTGTGATTATTTTGAAAACAACGAAAGTCTCTAAAATAGGAAAAAGAAAATGAAAAGATATAATCTATAATAGTTGCACAATCGAAAAGCTAACGAAGAGATTCACAAAGGAATGTTATATCGATACGTAGTTTGAAATAATATTCTCTTATCATGTATATTGATGAATAAAAAGTGACAAGTTATTGAAGTCTATAAATTAAATATATAATTGAAATACCATTTTGCAAAATGAGATTGGGGGTAATTTTGGATTCATATGTTAAAAAACTCATGTTTTTGTAATAAAAATATATCATACAATGATTATATCATAATGTGTCAACAATATGAAATATTATGGTGATTTCTAATCTTGCTTAAATTGAAAAAAAAAAATTGCACATCCAAATTGGGGAATCTTGTTAAGATAGAGTAATCATATAGCAACATATTCCCTATTGTTAATGAAACATTAAAAATCTAACTCTTATGCTGAAGATTATTTGAAATACAAATTAACCAAATACCAGAATATCAGGTTGCTCTTAATCTAGGAGCCTTTGACTTAGACTGAGTTTATATTACAATTACACACACATATTTATTTTTTGAGGAAGTCTTACGTGCCAATATCATAGATTTATATTCGTGAGCTGAGTTGATCTGATTCATATTTACAAAAAAATAATATTTTTGGAATAAAAAAATAATATTTTTTAATGAATCAAGTCGGTTTGGAGATTCGTTTTACGAAATTGACTCGTGAAATGAATTCATATGAGTTTTTGTGTTATTTTTAATCGCATTCTTTAAATTTGAGTAACGTGTTTCTAATTATTACATGAATGTATATAAATTATTTTGTAATATAGTATTATAGAAAGAATTAACAACTTATCTTTTGAAAATTTAGTCTAAGATATTGTTTGAGAGGCTGTTTATTCTCAATGCAAGTATGATATAACTTTTTTAACCGAATTGATATTTGAGCCCTAAATAAGTGGAAAACGTTAGAATTTGAATTTGAATTAGAATATGAAACAAAAAATTGTGGCTAAAAAACTCACATGATAATTCGGCCGTTACACTAACCCCTATCTATCTATCTATATCTATACTAAATTAATTACCCAAGAATTAAATTGGCTGCAATTATATTGTTGTCCAATTATTGAATCAAAAAACAATAATGGGCCCGAATCCCATAATCACTTTACCAGTCAAATCTCGAGATCTACATGGCAGCCTCCTATTGGGTGGTCAAAGATGTGAAATTTCCCGAAAAGCCCCTGGAAAAAGTAGAAACAATAAATAAATTAAATTGGACAAGAAATTGTTTTATTTAAGCATAGAGGACTGATATTTGTCAGTATGGAAGGCTTCTAATGCACAGTATCTTTGTTTCGAAAAAGATCCCAAGAACCGTAACTCCCAAACAAACCCCACACTTTGTCCCATAAGTGGTTTGTGAAAATCTTTATTTTTTTTAATGTTACCAGCAATCGCATTTCTTGCTAACTGCTGAACCATTTTTGGAGGGAGGTGGAGGTGGAGGTGGAGGTGGGAATGGGATGGGGTGGTGCCGTTTCTGAAGAAAGAGAGAAAAATGGTTCTCTGTTTCTCTGATTTAATTTAGTGGTGAAAAAAATGGTTAAGCGAAGATTAATCTGAGGAGGGGTCAGAGAAAAGGTCCAATCTTTCTTAATTTTGACTGTTCTATGTTGTATTCAGGTACTAAAACTTGCCTCTGTTTTGCTCATCATTTGCTCATGATTGAGTCTTGTACTATGGTGGGTTTTTCGTTTTATTTTCGCTTATTTTGTTCTTGTGAAGAATCCATTTTCCCGGTCGTTGATGATTTGTTTCGTTCATTTAAGTTTCGTCATTTTTAGTGCTTGATGATGGTCCATGCACATAAAATACTTGTGGTTTCTACTTCCATGGGTGGGGGGTGTGTGTGTGTCTTTTCCCTAATTCCGTTTTTTTTTTTGTTTCCCATTTTGTTAGATCTCGATGGGTGTTAAGATTTGAAGAACGGGCCTTTTTTGTTTGTTAAATAATGTGCTTGCGATCTTTTTAAGATTGAGATTTTAATGGGTTCTAATCATACTCTATTTTTTGTTGGGACCTTTTTTTTCCTTTCCCTTTCAATGTTTTGAGCTCGGAGTTTGGATGCACTGGATTTGAGTGGGACTTTAAAGTGCGGAAATGTCTGATTGATTGTTTCAGGAAAAAATCTGATTGATTGTTAAGCGAAGATTGATTGTTAAGCGAATGATATGTTCTCTGTTGATGTTAATGACTGGGGAATTTTACTGTAAATTAATTGATATATATTTCACTGGTTGCTTTCGTAAATAGATTAGAAAAGCAGTATTGAAGTCATGCTTGTGAGCCTACTCACTGCTTCGTTGTTCTGGGTTTCTTATATTTTTTTTATGTCACTTGCGTGGGAAAACATGGTTTTCTTTCTTGGGGTTGGGGTGGAATTCTCAAGCAAAAGATTGGTTTATGTATCCTTTTTTCTTTTTGTTTAAGCTGCTTTATTATTCTCTGGAATTGGCTACTATCTCTTATTGACAGTTTTAGCTTTCTCCGGAATATCTAATTCTTTCAGGTTTTTCACTTCTGCAACCAGCTCATTTATTTTGCGGTCTGTTTTCACGTGGATAACAAAAAATGGTTGGGTTTGACGATCATACTTCTATCATGGGAGAGTGGGTGACTCCAAATCAAAGTCCAAGTGGCGGTTTATCCTCAATGATAAGCGACAACGTCAAAACATCATCAGTTGCTGTGTCTGTCAGTGAAAATAAAAGTGGACACCTTTTTTCGGGTAATTCTGATAATAAGGATCAGGCTCGATCTGTTGTAGGAGATGAAGCATGCAACTCAAATGCAGCTCGGCAAATGAGCTCTCGTGGAGGTCTTGTGGAGAGGATGGCAGCTCGGGCTGGCATAAAAGTTCCTCGATTGGATACAGACAGAATCAGACCTGCTGACCTTTCTAAGATCCCAGAAGTTCAATCTCCTTATTTGACAATCCCTCCCGGTCTTAGCCCCACAACACTGCTAGATTCTCCCGTTTTTCTCTCTAATTTATCGGTAAGCTCTCTTATGGTGTCTGGCTAACTATCAAGATTCCGTCAATAGGAGTTCTAGTTAGATTTCTTGATTGATTACAGTAGAAGATTCACTAGTTGTCCGATTATGACCAGAACTCAAGTCCTTGTTCAAGTCTTTTGTTATATTTGCTTCTGTACTCTATCACAATTCCTTGGGTCTGACCATTAATCATATCCATAATGATGTTTGATTGCTTTATCCTCATGTGCTCAATTGATGGGCTCGTTATGTCTGCA